>NW_026604445.1:0-36239 GCF_024763615.1 Phlebotomus papatasi
TTATGTACCGCCTGGGCAGACTATTTTTTTCATGTATGTGATTTGCACTGAAGTGCCTCACTGGCTTTGCCTTATACGGGATCTTCTCCGAGCCTTCAGCTTCTATTCTGCCCAAAATTGTAAATTTGTAAAGGGTCAGGCGGGTGCAGAGGACTTCGGGGTCTGCTTTGGCGGGGGTGTTTTCCTGGGCTTTCGTCGGGGCCCCTGGTGGCGGGGGCCTCCATATCGTGCCCTCCTGACTGTGTTGGGTCGTTCTCGTTTTTATGATAGTCCTGTGCAAGTCTTGTGTGCCTTACCGTGGTTTCATTTTGGATTTTTTCCGGACTGCTACTTGCATGCATTGCTTCCTACCTTTGCGTTTGGCTCTTTGTTTATGGTCCCCTCACGCGTTGATTTTCTTGACACTTCCTCTTGCTTTCCTCTTGGAGGTATGCTCCACTCATTTAACGTACTAGATTTGTTTTATCTTACGATCTTTCTACTCTTTCCTTATATGGTTCCCTTACAATTAATTTTCCTACCGCCTTACCTAATTCTATCCTTCCAAAACAGCCGCAGCTAATACGTACTCATCTTAGGAGTCCTTGCTGCGACTTACCTTTTCTCATCTGCAAAGCATTTCACTGATTCATATTTGTACTGTATGACATATGATTATTGTTTTTTTCTTAAATTAATTGAATTGTACAAATTATGTAACGGCCTATACGACTAATGATTCTGGATTTTCTGCCGTCTTGCCCGATGAAGTCGGTTGTGAAGTCGGCGGCAGCCGCAGATGATAAAAGAGAAATAAATTATTATTATATTATTAAAAAAAAAAAAAAATATATATATATATATATATATATATATATATATATATATATATATATATATATGTATATAAACTGAAAATGAAACCGAAATCGAGGAATTTGAAACGTTTGAAGGAAAACAAGTATATGTTGTATATACTTAAAGATGCAAACGCAAAACTACGTAAATCAATATTAAAAAATTGCAAGAATTTGCAAGAAGAAAAATTTTTGAGAATTTAAAAGATATTTTGAATTTAGATAAATCGCTTAACAATTTTGACCGTGAGATATACCAAATATTGAAAGATAAGAAGTTGAATGCATCTCAGAAATGGTATAGATACCGGCAATCTCTTATAAGGCAATCTGAGACTTTTCGTAAAAGAAATAAACTACCCCACGTGAAACAAAATATGGAATTATACCATTCGTTTCCAAGTAAAACGGAATCTGAACATGTTCAAAAATATGGAAGGAAATCTGCATCTGATATCGGGACTCACACCAAATATGTATTTAAAGACGATAAATCTACAGAGATTACACCAATAAAATCAATTCAGACTAAACCTAACTTAGATGAGATAATTTACGAAGACGATGACATAGGGATAGATACAGTGGACGATAAAAATAACGTGGACACTACTTTTTTACCTAATGATGATGATGATGATAAATTTGACGATACGTTCGTAGAAGATCTTGATGACCTTATACCTTCTGAAGAATTTGATTAACTACCTAAAGATGTACAGAAAAGTTTGACACAGAAAATTAATGAATATGTTAGAAATATTTCTAAATTAAATGAACTACCCCATACGATGAATATATTAGGAGAAGATGGGTCCGTATACAGCATTTTAACAGATGGTGTAAAAAAACGTATTTCTGCCCAACATCCTGATTCCAAAAATAGTATTAATACACATACAGAAAGAAAATGAGAATATTTAAGTCGATCTGCAAAGAAAACTGCACAGACTCTGATCAACTTCCCAACGAGAAAAAGCAAAGGGAAAAGCACTAATAGTAATATTAAAACAAATATAAAATGGGACATGATAAAATAAATGAACTTTATAATAATATAGAATCTCCATACCTGTATGCATCTCCACGTAAACTGTATAATAAATTAAAAACTGAAAATATCACACAGCAAGATATAAAAGATTACCTAGCTAAGCAAGACTCTTATACACTCCATTTTCCTGTTATTAAAAAATTTAAAAGAAATCAATATAGGGTGTTTAACATTGATGAGTTATGGGAAATTGATTTATGTGATATGAAGCATTTTAAAAACGTCAATGATAACTATTCATTCATTTTAATAGTGATCGATGTATTCTCAAAATTTGCTTTCGCGAGGCCTCTAAAAACAAAATCTGCTAAAGACGTAACAAACGCATTTATGGATATTTTAAATTCTAGCGGGAGAAAACCTCAAATAGTTCAGTCTGATCATGGAAAAGAGTTTAAGAATATTTCATTCAGTAATATGCTTGCTTCAAACAATATAAAACAATATTTCTCTTACAATCCTACGTTAAAGTGTGCTGTTGTAGAGAGATTTAACAGGACCCTGAAACAACTTATGTACAAATATTTTACACATAGAAATACGAAACTTAATGTAGATGTCTTACACCATCTTTTATATGTATATAACAATAACATCCATTCAACTATTAAAATGAAACCCTCAGATGTAACCAATTCAGATATTTTAAGACTGCATAAAATTTATAGAGAAAAACATGAAAATTTAGTATCAAAAATTAAAACCAAACAAACATTTTTGAAGAAAAATGATATTGTCCGTGTGGCAAAGCCTAGAGCCAGCTTTGACAGAGGGTTTGAACAGAGATGGACAGAAGAGAAATTTATGGTTGATAAGATTATAAATAAAATACCATTTGCATTATACACCTTGCGTGATTTCAAAAATACACCTATTACTGGAAGGTTTTATGGAAAACAATTACAAAAGGTACATAGCGTTCTTCCACCGATCGAGAAAATTATAAAAACTAGAGGCTTAGGCAAAAATCTTCATTATCTCGTGAGACTTTCTGACGATAAAACCGTAAAGTGGATCAGTAAAAGTGAAATTGACAAGCATTATGGGGTCTATGATGAGAACAAATGAATTTTACTTAACACTTCTAAGTAATTCGTCAACTAATTATTTCCCAAACAACACTTTAGCAAACTTACACACAAAATTGCCCTCAAAACACTTTCTTTCTGATGAGTGGGTTGTTGGATTAGCAGAAATATCATTCAACATTGCCAAGACATCGGATGATCGTGAAAAATCGAAAACTACTCAACCTAGAACAATACTTATTCGACATGAAGAAAAATCCAATAGGTATTCTGAAATACCTATTTTTTCGCAATACACACATTTGCATAGTCTATTATATCTCTTGAGGAACACTTTTACCAACGATTTGAGACCATCTGATGATTTTGTAGGAGCCAGTTTGCATCAAATAAATAATGATATTGATAAACGCTTAACTGAGATAATTAAACAATTAACTGTGTGTGAGATAAAAGAAGGGCATGGTGAAACTTCACAGATACATAAAACAGGTGCTCTCTCGCATTTTTCAGTTAAGTTCAATTGCCATGAACCTGTAGTTAAACTTGAAAATCCTATTGTAGAAAGTAACGGTAGAGATCCTATAACAACAATAACAATATTTCTGGAGAACAGAATATTTGATATTCCTCTTTACGAGACAGAATACATATCCATAGAAGAACTAATGAAAACTATTTTATTAGCAATACCTTTCAAAGTTAGAAATCAGAAAAAGTTGTTAAATATTGTAGAAAATTCTCATATACCTCCTATAAAAATTGACAATAACGATTTTGTTGCAGCAAGTATCCATCCATTTGTTGTTCCACAAACTCAATCTCAAATTCATACACGTAAACTAATTGGGGGCGCTCACCTGAATAAAAATTAGAGGTTAAATTTGTCCAGCCTATTCGGCTAGGAGGACAAAACGCGGTGAGTCCCTGGAGTTTGTGCTGGTTGATGAGTGGTGATCCTCGAAGGATTTTTGTCCTTTCACCTCCTTCTTAATCAATATTGTTCCACAAATGTCCAATGCACACAGTGGAGGGAGAAATGGAATTCAAAAACACAAAAAAAATGTTCTTCGCTGGGTAATGAACAACTTTTATTCACCCTCAGCTTACACTTCTACTTCACAATTTCACAAATTTAAAAAAACAATTGAAAATTATATTGAATTTAAAATAAGCGATTAATTTGACGAGTTTCCCGCAATGGTTACTAAGAGACTAAATGATTGAGACGCAAAATTGCCTCTTGGAGAGGTCGAAGCATACGAGGAATCTGCTGACTCGCGTCTCTTGCCACACGCGGCGGCTGGACACATGATCCTCATGCCCGTGCGCAGAGGCGGATTCCTCATGGATAGGAATAATGCGTCAACATTGCTCCGGGGCCAGGTTCCGAGGGTGGTAATCCCTCCATTGGTATTAAAGCAACTCGTTGAACGGCCCGTTGATAAGTACCCTTTGTAGTACGTATGGTAACAACACGACATTTTCCGTCCTCTCCAGGATGTGCGGCTTCCACGATTCCCATAGGCCACTGATGGGGAGCAGCCTGATCCTCTTGTAGGAGGACAAGATCGCCTGGTTTGATGTTATCCTGAGACGTGTACCACTTCTTTTTGGGCTGAAGTGTATGTATGTACTCTCTTTTCCACCTAGATGCAAAGTGTTGCAGGAGTTTTTGACATAACTGCCATCTGGTAAGAGAATGAGGCGAAACGGTGGTGAGATTGATCTCAGGAAGCATGTTTAATGGCTTCCCAACAAGGAAATGACCAGGTGTCAAAGCTGCAGGCTCATTGGGGTCCTCTGGCAGCGGTGTTAAAGGTCGGCTATTTAAAATAGCCTCCACTTGTCAGATTACTGTGGAGAGTTCCTCAAAGGTTAGGATGGTGGTTCCTATTTCTCTTTGTAAATGAAACTTCAAAGATTTAATGGCCGCTTCATGGAGACCTCCATGATGCGGAGATCGTGGTGGCATAAAATGGAACGTTATGCCTTTGGTGGTACATTTGTTGTGACGCATTTTGTGCATCACAACTCGGTTTTCAAATATTCATGATCGCGCTGGTTCTTTCGTGAAATATCAAGAAGAGACATGATAGATCATGTCTAGCGCCGCGAGAGTTTTCTATCCAATTATCCTTACGAAATTTATAGCCCAAAGTAACATCTTAAAGCCATTAGGCAGGTGTTCGTAAGATCACGATGGGCGAGATATGAGTGACCAAAAAGAGGGTGCATTTGTTGGCTTAAGCAAACAAAGGCACCCTCTATTCCTGGAAAACTCGTAAAATGGGTGATCTATGGTGACAAGCTTTTAAGATTACTTTCTCTTCGAGACGGTCGTAAAATAAGAGCTCGCGCCAAGAAAGCCATAAAAGCCCGAAAAGAAATAGGGACAAAGATAACAAAGATCGAAAAGGTGTGTGGTCCTCGGTCATCTTAATTAAGCATCCCCTTTCTTAAGGATATAGAAAGTGTTGGAGAAAACTCTAGAGATAGCGAAAGTGGATAGTTGGATATTTTTATAGGCACTTAACGATCGTCTCCAGACGATCGTTATCTAGAGGTTCGTCCTGAATCACTAATTGGACACCTTCCCACGGGAAATAATGTCGAATGGAATTAGGATGCGAGTGGAGGATTTTAGTATAAAAAGGGTAGCTAGATTCAAGAGGTTGGTTCAGTCACTGTGTAAACGTAGCCCATGCCATTGGGCAGTGTAATAATCTTCCTTAATAAAAAAATATAGCAACTCAAAAAAATAGTGTATTGAGGAAACATCATCATCTGGATCCGGAGGCAACAAGGTGGCCTCAATTGGGGTCACCACATTTGGTGTTTTCGCCCGGGAACGAGAATTAATCCTGGACAAATCAACGCAGAAATTCAGCAGAGGATCCAGAAGTTTGACCAGTCATTGTCTGAAGCCAATCACCATCACCAGGCAAACAACCTGAGGACGGAATTCACGGGCGAATAAATGTCCAACGAATCCCGAATCCTGGAACTACGAAACCGGGAGGTTGTGTGTGAGAACACGTCAATTGAGAGAAAAAACGAGAAATCGGGCCACGAAATTCCAGAGGAGGAGAGGCCGTCGGTACCCACTAACCCTATTGTCAAAACGAAGCCAGAGGGAAATACTCGCCAACATTCCCCGCTGAGGACATAAAAAAGAATGTTTCACACTCCAGTCAAACCTTACATTACGAAAATTGATACAGCAGACAACGATAATCATCGATCTGAATCATTCTCGCAGGAAGAAGATTTCCTAAACGCACTTCAAAGTTCTGAGGAAGAAACTGAGAGAGATCAACAAGATATTCCACAGAAGATAACTTCTATTCTACACCCACCAGATTGCACAATGAAGATGGAGAACGAAATGGTAACTACCCCTCGAAAATCCCACTTGATCAGCTCGGATCAGAAAGTAGCCTCACTTCCTGAATTAACTTGTAAGTCCATCAAAATATTTTTACTGTCGCAGATTTAATTTACAATTTATATAAAATTAAGAATGATCCTAAATTAGATGAATATTTTACTTCACTCCTTTTGAGCAAAATAAGTGTTGAAATTTTTGAAAGGATCTGTAACTCTGATGCATTGTCAAATTATAAAAATTTTAAACAATATGTAATGAGTGAAGTGCATAAAAATATTATTGGTGTGGACGAAGCTAGGGAAAATCTTTATACTTGTCAAAAAGAGACAAAAGAGAGTTTTAAAGAATTTGGAAAAAGAATTCAGGAATGTCTTGATTTAGCAACAAAAGCGTATGAATCTGAGTTCGGGCAATATCTTGTTCCCGAAAATATTAAACAATCTCTGATTACTATAGCAATTGAATCATTTACCCGTGCGATACCAGATCCAGAAATAAGAGTATTAATTCGCGCCGAAAACATGAAAATTTAGAAAACGTAATTATTTTAACTGAAAATCGTCTCAGAAGAGCGGTTTATGTGGTAAATGGATCCGAAAGAGATAATATTCCCTATCAAAGATTTTTCGCGAATAATACAGAAAATATTGCAAATAATGAAATTAATGAAACTCATTCCCATCTTAAAATTCTAAATAATATTGATCACGATCGTAATTTTACTCCGAATATATTTGGTAATTCCAATCAATATAATTTTTATTCAAATGCAAGAAACAACCGGAACAATCAGAAATATTCAATCTTTTCCCCAAAACCTTCTTGTAATAATCCACAATATCCCCTATCAAACTCTAACAAAATGACTCGAAAAAACACTCAGAGAAATTTCTTTCAACAACCATCTAATCTTAATGACAATAACTCTGCCATAAAAATAGGAGATGCCTATATGAAATATGAAAACCCGTGCGGGAAAACCTGGTTGTGGACAAATTCACCAGTAATTTTTGAAGACGATTATTTTCATTCATCATTAAATCAAATTAATAAAAATATTCCTTTAAATATGTGCACCTGTCAGCTGGGAACATATTATTAATATTAAAGAGTAAAAGAACGACTCGAAAACTAAAAGAAAAAAAAACAATAAAAAAAAAACATTCATAAATTTAATGAAAATGTGAAAATGGCATCAGTTTTATCAATTTTTATTACACGGATACATAAAACGAATTAGCTCCAAATTTATTAAATTCTATGAATCTCATTTGTCCATCCGTATTAAAAACAAATTCTCTAAAACAAAAGTACAAGAACATTTCCACTAAAAAAAATAGGATTATTTAATGCGTGTTAATGATTATTCAATTATTTTTATACAAATGAGCATATTTTACTAATTGGATATTAGTTATATTATGATAGTAAAACGGGACATTATAGCTTATTTCAACTAATAGCAATTGTATCCGTGTACGACCAACAATTTCTCTTAAAAAAAGGGTAAATAAATCAATACTTAAATAAATAAAATTAAATTTAAAAAATAATCCGTTAAATTAATTCAAACTCTTGAAGCTCATAAAAGAATCTTATCAAATATTTTTAGGAAATGAGAAAAGCAAACACATAAAAGTGTATTCCTAAAATATCACAAAAATAAATATATTATATAAAAAAAAGAAGATAGATAGATAGATATTTATTGTCATCAATGCTTTTGGGATTGCGATACATTGCAAATGTCTTTCTGCGGCCACCGCCGTCTGAGTGTTGGTTACCAACCTACTCCGGAGTGAAAACGGTGGAAAACTCCTTCTCAGGTTGTATATGCCAAACATCCTTAGGATGGATATTCTTTAAGTTTAAATTTACAAAACAGCAAGAAATAATAAAAAAAAGACAGTACAAATGCTGCTCTGAATAAACGCAAATCCAACAAGAAACATTGAGAAAAAAAATGGCTAGCTCCTAGGAGCTGTCAGCCATTTGGGCAAAATGCCCATTAATGAACAGAATATTGTCGCATTAGTTTGTAGAGGACAATATTTTATGTATCGTAGAGATAAAAATGACACATAACATTAAAAAGACAGAAAATCAAACAGAATTAATGTTCTCAATCGAGTGTGTCGTGTCACCGCAAAGCAGCCACAAGATGGCAGATACTTAGAGAAACACGCCGCGCCAACACCGCCCACGCCGAAAAAGGGCGAGTCCGGGATACAATCTTGCTTTGCCCGGTTGTCGCAGGCCCGAGCCGAAATTTACATCCAAAGGGAAGAGAGAGACCGGTGAAGCCGGGAGAGAGAGATCCCATCCCAGCACGGGACCACGGACCGAGACATTGAGCACCATTGCATGCTCAGCGTACCGCACCCACAAGGACCACCCCCATCCGAACCAGGGTACTTAAAAGTGCAGGCACGGCGCGAATCTCCTTTCTCGATTCCATTCTACAGCTGAAAAGCTGCAACCCCTAGACAACAACCCGAAAAAAAAATAGTAAAAAACTAGTCAAAAAAAAACGAAATAATATCAAAGTGAATGGTTGAAATGTGCAAGATTTGATAATTTAGTTTAATTTAATTTAATCTAACTCAATGTAATGCCTCAACATTTTCCCAGGCCTTCATCATACATTACTTAGTGTTGGGTATCGGCCCAACGACAGATGGCGTAAGCCATGCCTGACGCCATCACGGTCACATGACCCTTCCGCGCTCTTAAAGCGTCACTTGCTATACGATTGTCTTTGTGATTAGTCACGCCATTTATGTGCTCCAGAATTTATTGAAAAAAATATATCTTGTGAATTAGCTCTAACAGTGTGTATTCTTAGTGCAAACCACTCCTCAATTGGCATCCCAATCATCTATACTCGAACACCGTTTCGGCGACGATTCAAGGATTAACTATTGATTGTTGCAGTTAGGCCACACCACAACAACTGGCGACGATTCAGGGATTAACTATTGATTGTTGCAGGTAGGCCACACCACAACAACTGGCGACGAGAGGTGAGGAAAAGCCCCACAACAACTTGACGGGAAGTGTGGAAAAGCCCCAACAACTGGATTTCCAGAAGCCGATTCTAGAGAAATACGCATTCCGGGAAACTTATCCAATAGTTTCACCCTAACCTCACAAACGGGCGCATGTGACAATGGCTACTCAAAAAGAAGACAATATCTCTCTTCTGAGCATCCTCAGCGCAACTCAGAAGCTCCTGGAGGACCAACAAAAACGGCTTGCTCAACTTGAGGCAAGATCCAACCAACCAGATCGTCCAGAACTCACCATTGAGGCTCTTGCGCCTTCCATTCAGACGTTCGTCTACGATCCGGACAATGGCGTCACCTTCGACGCATGGTTTTCACTTCATGAGGACATTTTCCGTGAAGATGCAAAATCCCTCGACGACTCTGTCCGAGTTCGTCTTCTCCTCAGGAAGCTCAACCCTCAAGGGCATGAGGGTTATGTGAATTCTCTTCTTCCAAAAGCTCCACGAGATTTCACGTTTGATGAGACAGTTGCACGGCTAAAAGACCTTTTTGGCCGCCGGGAATCACTTTTTCACACCCGCTGGAGATGCCTCCAAATACAGAAGAAAGAGACGGATGACTTTCAGACACATTCGACTGTCATCAACAAGATTTGTGAAGAGTTTAAGCTGGGAGAGCTTACGCCAGAGCACTTCAAGTGTCTTGTTTTTATTCTAAGCCTCAAAAGCAAGAATGATTCTGATGTGCGAACGCGACTTCTTCATAAGCTGGAAGTGGAGAAGCCTGAGACACTCACATTGTCCTTTATGGCCAGTGAAGCAACACGTCTCACCAACTTGAAGACTGAGAGTGCTGATCTTGAGCTTAAAGACACTACGCAGGGTATTCATTTTGTTCAGCGTCAGGGAAAACCTAAAAAGGGGAATTCTTCAAACTCAAAGTCTCAACAATCCGGGCGTAACTCACAAACACAGCCTTCTCAGGTACCAAAATCTCCTTGTTGGTTCTGTGGTGGATTGCACTTTGTCAAACAGTGTAATTACTCAAAGCACACCTGTAAGGATTGCTCCAGGGTGGGCCACAAGGAAGGGTATTGTCCCCAGAACAATTCCCTAAAGAACTCCTCAAGTTCCAAGTCCCAGTCAAAACAAAAACAAATACACTCTTCGAAATCGAATGTCAATCCTGTCAGTGTTCACCACACTGTTACAAACAGTCAGGCAAAAAGATACATTGACGTGGTAATGAATGGGAAATCTGTGAAGTTGCTTTTCGACACAGGATCAGATGTGACAATTATCTCCAAGGATGTCTGGAGACATCTTGGATCACCAGTTCTGTCAGAGACTCCCTCTACAGCTTCTGATGCCCAGGGAAATCACATTCCTATGGATGGCGAGTTTTTCTGCACGGTTGACTTCAAAGGGGACATTCAAAGGGCCAGATGTCTTGTCACTGATGTCAACATTAACCTTTTTGGTGTTGAATGGATCAATTTATTCAACCTCTGGGGAAAAACCATTTCTTCACTTTGCAGTGTAAACTCAGTTTCCGAAAAAGACATTGTCACATCACTCAAAACAACTTTCCCATCTGTTTTCTCATCTACAATGGGAAAATGCACCAAGGGACAGGCGCATCTTCAGCTGAAGCCTTCAACAGTTCCAGTGTTCAGACCCAAACGCCCTGTACCATACCATGTCACGGATTTGGTGGATGAGGAACTTCAGAGATTGCAGAATCTGGACATCATTTCTCCTGTGGATCACAGTGAGTATGCAGCTCCTATCGTTGTAGCCCGTAAACCCAATGGTTCCATCCGAATCTGTGCTGATTATTCCACCGGGCTCAACAATAATCTCGAATCCCATCACTATCCTATCCCTACCCCTGACCAAATCTTCGCAACACTGTCAACTTGCTCAGTATTCAGCCAAATAGATCTCTCAGATGCATATCTGCAGATCGAAATGGATGAAGAATCGAAGAAACTCCTCACGATTAACACCCACAGAGGTCTCTTCACATTCAATCGCCTCTGTCCTGGGGTAAAATCGGCACCTGGAATTTTCCAACAGCTCATTGATACCATGCTGGCTGGCATCAATGGGGTTCATGCCTATTTTGATGACGTTCTCATCGCATCAAAGACCAAAGAGGAGCATCATCAGACACTCTTGCAAGTGTTTCGACGACTCAGTGAATACGACTTCCGTGTCAAATTGGAAAAATGCAATTTTTTTCAAAAGGAAGTACGCTTCCTTGGCTTCATTCTCGATGCCAAAGGACAGCGCCCGGATCCAGCAAAGATTGATGCAATTATCAGTATGCCAGCTCCGTCAAATATTGCACAACTCAGATCTTTCCTCGGGGCCGTCACGTTTTATCACGGTTCGTGAAGTCTCTCAGCACCATCCGGGCTCCACTGGACAAAATGCTGCAGAAGGACGTTGGAGATTGGAATTGGACGCCACAGTGTCAAAAGGCTTTCATCAAGGTCAAAGAAATCCTATCCTCAAATCTCCTTCTCACACATTACAATCCTTCCCTTCCTATCACAATCGCTGCAGACGCCAGTGAGACGGGTATTGGTTGCGTAGCATACCATACCATGGAAAATGGGCAGCACAAGGCATTTTATCATGCCTCTCGCACTCTTACCAAGGCCGAGAAAAACTATTCACAAATTGACAAGGAGGGTCTTGGACTGGTTTATGCTGTTCAGAAGTTTCACACCTACATCTATGGGAGAAAATTTACTCTTCAGACGGACCACAAGCCCCTACTATCAATTTTTGGCTCGAAGAAGGGAGTGCCCATCCACACCGCCAACCGGCTTCAACGCTGGGCTCTCATTCTGTTGGCATATGATTTTAACATTGAATATGTCCCAACAAATGAGTTTGGTGGAGCTGATGTTCTTAGTCGTTTGATTGAGCAACAAAAGTCAAGCAACGAGGACTTCATCATTGCCCAAGTCCGAGATGACGAGATCGTGGACAACATTCTCATCAGTGACGTGAACAAACGCTTACCGGTGACCTTCAAGAAGATTGAGACTGCCACTCTTTCTTCTCCGACTCTACAAGAAGTCTCCAACTACATCCGGCATGGATGGCCTCGCTCTACAGCTGATTTCTCACCGGAAGTGGCAAACTACTACAAAATCAGAGACTCTCTAACACTCATACATTCATGTATAGTCTACAGAGATCGCATTGTCATACCACCAATTTTCAGAAACGCAATTCTCAAGCAGCTACATGACGCTCATCCAGGAATAAATCGTATGAAGAGTCTTGCCCGCTCGTACGTTTTCTGGCCACATATGGATTCTGATATTGAGAACTTGGTCAAATCTTGTTCTTCCTGTGCTGCTGCTGCCAAAAATCCGACAAAATGCGACCTATCTTCATGGCCTCTCACATCAAGGCCATGGCAGAGAGTACATGCCGACTACGCTGGACCAATTGATGGACAGTGGTTCCTTGTCTTGGTAGATGCTTACACAAAATGGCCTGAAGTATACATGACAACTACCACTACATCATTGGCGACCATCAGCAAAATCTCGGATGCCTGCTCACGTTTTGGATTCATGGAGACCATCGTAACAGACAATGGTACCCAATTCACCAGTGCTGAATTCGCTGAATTTTGCCGCGA
This sequence comes from Phlebotomus papatasi, assembly GCF_024763615.1. Taxonomy (NCBI): domain Eukaryota; kingdom Metazoa; phylum Arthropoda; class Insecta; order Diptera; family Psychodidae; genus Phlebotomus; species Phlebotomus papatasi. The sequence goes on from NW_026604445.1 coordinate 12,984, forward strand.
GCGAGGTATCACCCATATCACGACAGCGCCATTTCATCCACAAAGCAATGGCCTGGCAGAACGTTTCGTGGACACCTTGAAGCGTTCTCTCTCCAAGCTGTCTGGCATTGGCAACACACAGACAGCCCTCACAAAATTCTTGATGTCCTACCGCTGTACACCCAACCCAAATACGTTCAACGGCAGTTCTCCAGCAGAACTCATGATGTCACGACCACTTCGAACTACACTTTCTCTGACTCAACCTATCGAGAATGATCCAATTGAAAGAAACACGGCCATGGAAAATCAATACAACAAGAAACATGGGACCAAAAGTCGTTCATTCGTTCGAGGGGAAGAGGTATTGGCAAAATGCTTCCGTGGCAATCACTCATTCTGGGCACCCGGTACGATCATCGAGAAACGCGGGAACGTTATGTACAACGTCTCAATCCTTTTGCCGAGAGGATGTTCCAGACTGATTCGCAGCCATGTTAATCAACTCCGTAAACGCTACCCAGACACAAACGAATCAGCTGATGATCCCTCTCTGGTTGAAGGTCAACAAGTCTCCATCCCTTTCGACTACGACGATGGAAATCAATCAGCAGACTCCTCTGCTGACGGGACATCTCAGGAATCTTCCAATGTTCCCATGCGGCGAAGTCGTCAGCCATATCGGAACCCTAGGCTTCCGACACGCTCATCTCCTCCACGACTTCGTTCCCGGCTTCCACGCAGGATCCCGCAGGCTCCAGCTTCTTCGAGGGGGGAGGTGTTGGGTATCGGCCCAACGACAGATGGCGTAAGCCATGCCTGACGCCATCACGGTCACATGACCCTTCCGCGCTCTTAAAGCGTCACTTGCTATACGATTGTCTTTGTGATTAGTCACGCCATTTATGTGCTCCAGAATTTATTGAAAAAAATATATCTTGTGAATTAGCTCTAACAGTGTGTATTCTTAGTGCAAACCACTCCTCAATTGGCATCCCAATCATCTATACTCGAACACCGTTTCGGCGACGATTCAGGGATTAACTATTGATTGTTGCAGGTAGGCCACACCACAACACTTAGCTTTACTCAAATTTGTGCCTTTGGCATCTGAGTCACTCTCCCTAGAGGTCTCACCATAATTTCCCCCAATCTGACATTCGTTTGACCTCCCGCACAGCGAAGTCCCCCAAATGAGTCAATTGCTGTAAAGAAGGCGAGACATAGGGAAACAAACAAAATCAGAAGGAACAAAGAAAAAAAAAGAGAGAAAACAAGGAAAGAACCACATGCAATCCGACCAAAAAAAAAAATACCCTCAGGTCCAGACAACCGACTAAGCGGACAAGTACTGGCAGATAGGTGCTTACACTACACTATGAATATAAGGCCAAAATCCTATCATTATCCAAAGTAAATAAGTATGATCTCAATTCTTCATATGAAAATGAATTATTTCTAAAAACTGTAGTTAAAGTATTAGCCAATCTCGGGGCGCAGTAATCAAAGCAATGTTTATAAAACTCCTTTCTGGGTCTTGGGACAGAAAAAAATTCTGTGAAACGGACATCATGCTGAGGGCGCTGATTACGTATTCTTACTATTCTCTCACCACACATATTATAAAACAGTCTCATAGACCTGTAAACGTAGAGAGCCCTGAGAGTCATTATCCGCCAACCGCAGAAGAGGGGCGCAGCACTTTCAAATCTCCCGCGAAATGACATTATGCGGAGGATCACCCTCTGTGCCGCATTAACTCTATGTAAGTGTGAGGAATAAGTAGCTCCCCAGAAAGGGAGACCATATTGTAAGCGCGATTGAACCATAGCGAAATAAAATGACGCCATGACACTTCTCGGGGAAACCTCCCTCAACCTGTAGCAGTACCTCATTGATAATTTGAGATGAGAGCGCAACATTTCAATGTGAGCCCGCCAACTAAGGGCCTGATCCAAGTTAAGGCCCAAATATCTAAAAACAGAGGCTCTTTCAAGAACTAAACAAGTTTCACCGCACTCTCCACTACGCGAGCCACAGTCACGGGAGTGAAGCACCGGAGCAGGAGCGTCAGGCGTACCTCTCAGAGAAAAAACCATGAATCTCGACTTCTGACTCATCAACATAGAATGATGATCAAACCACCACTTAAGAATGATCAAATCACGATTCATATCTCCAATAACATTTTCCATGTTGGATCCTGAGTACGTTATGGCTAAATCATCTGCGTAGGCAGTGGGGATACCACGCAGACCCACAGTGTGTATATCATTTAAGTAGATTATAAATAAGATAGGTCCAAGTATGGACCCTTGTGGCACACCAGATTCTACGTACAAGAAAGAGCTCCTCTCGGAGCCCACCCTCACGCACTGCTGCCTCCGGGAGAGATAAGAAGAAAACCACTCTCCCGCCAGACCCCGAACACCAAGAGCATTTAACTTTCTCAAAAGCAGACCATGGTCGACCGTGTCGAATGCCTTACATATATCGAGAAAGAGCGCCGCTACGCTCTTACCCTCATTGAGATCACCAGACACTCTGCCGAGAAAAACCTCCAGAGCCTGCTCACAGCCCCGCCCCTCCCTGAAGCCATACTGAAAGTCCCCAAGAAAACTGTGCCTACAAAGAAAAGCAACCAGACGATTCTTCATTAGCTTTTCAAAGACCTTGGAAAATATTGACAACAATGAAATCGGGCGATAGTTTTCCTTTAGTTGCTTATCCCCCTTCTTATAGATAGGGACCACAACCGCCTTTTTCAACGCATCAGGGAAGACACCCAAACGAAATGACCAATTAACTAGGTAACTCAAAATGTCTACTACATTCCAGGCAACAGCTCTCAAGACAGAGCAACCAATGCCATCAAAACCATTGGATGAGGAAGGCTTCAAAGAAAAAATAACTCTGTAGACCTCCATAGCCGAGACGGGGGAGAGAAAAAAGACTCCGCAACAGAGGATCGAATCACATATTGATCAGCAGGGCGCTCAATCTGATCCGCAACCATTCGGGGAACATCTAAGAAGTATTTATTAAACTCCTCAGCAATCTGAGCAGTGTCTGTAAGAATCATACCGCCATTGTCAAGAATTGAATCCATTTTATTTTTCGCATAAATATCGCCCGACAGCTCCTTCACAACATCCCATGTTTTCTTTAAATTACCCCGAGACTTGTCAAACCTTTCCGAATAATAAGCATTCCTTTGATCCTTCACAGTCCGCCTAACGGACTTAACCAGCTTCTTTGCATAATTAGCCAATCTCAGATTAGAGGGATCTCTCTTGCTCCTACTTAAAATAGCATTCTTACGCTTTATCAAGTCACAAGTTTGAGGGGTGATCCAAGGGTGTCTAGGCACTAGAGATCCATGTCGGCTATAGTTACTACTATTTTCATTTACGTGTGACTGGAATTTTTCAAGAAATTTGTCAAACGCTTTAGACGGATTCTCTTCCTCATACACCTCCCGCCAAGACTCAAGCCTCAGACACCCGTTCAATGTCCTATAATTAACCCTTCTCTTATCCTCACCACGCACAGAACCCCCAGAAACAGCAACACTAGTCTCAACAGAAAGAGAAACCAGTGAATGATCAGAGATATTCAAATGTACAACTTCTGCCCTATTTAAAAAATCATTGGATCTTCTATTTCGTACCCAAATATGGTCTATACAAGATGATCCACGCTCAGTAACTCTAGTGGGAGAATTAACCAAAGAGTCAAATCCATAGCTCAGCATGAGAGACTCATAATCATCTGATTCAATTTTATCTCCTAGATCTATGTTCATATCACCAACAACGTAAACATTATGAGATCTAAGTTCACTCAAATAGTTGTCCATCTCTGACAAAAAGACAGTGACCGGGAACCTATGAAGACGATAAACACAGAAAAAAGTAAGAACAGTGTGGTCCACCTCTACATCTATGCAAAGAACATCAGCAGATGAAAATGATAATTCATGCGTTTTGCAAGAAAATGCATTCTTAACATAAACAACCACTCCTCCCGCTCTATATCTGTCATTGCACCCCTGAAACAGTTTGTACCCAGGTATGTTATAAAGTCCAGTCTCGCCACTCCCAATCCAAACCTCGGTCAAACAGATAACATCTGAATCAGAGTCCTGCGCCCGCAAGGAGGCCAAAAGCAAGTCAAAGTTCCTTCTCCAGCTTCTAATGTTCTGCAAAACGACCGAACAGAGCAGCATTAGACCGTGTACAATAATAATAAGATAATAAAAAAATGGGATATCAGTTAGAGAATCAAAGACAATTTTACTAATCAACAAAATGAACTTGAAAAAAAATTATGTTAGAAGAGGAGTGAAAAAGAAGTTTTAAATTAAAAATTGTCAAATTACAAGAAATTACTGTTTGAGTCTTGAAAAGTCGCTGAATCAATTATTGACAATTATTATTTGAAAAAAAAACCTGATAAATAATTTAATTCAATAAGAAAAGTAAGTCAAAAAAAAAAAGAAAGATGAATTAAAAAGAAAGAAAGAAAGCAAAATTTAGAATGCAATTAACTTGAATCAGCTAACTGAATTAAATTTTCAATGTCCAATTGACTCTGGATTCTCACAGCCTTCTGTCCCTCAGCTCTTCTTGCAAATATTCCTCCCTGCCTCACCCACACAAAGCGCCATCCTTCCTTCTTCGCGGTATCCCTCGCCTGATCCAGAATACTCTTAAGTTTCCTTGAGAGTCTCTCTCGATAAAAGATCTCTCTGGTGACTCCAGCGATAGAGCAAGACATCCGTCCATTCTGCCTTCTCACTCTACACTCACTCATGACGAGATCTCTCACTCTGCATGTAGAAAATCCTACAACCAGAGAAACACCGGATGAACCCGTTTCTCCCGTTCCAGTATTGGACTTTTTTCTCTTGATTATGTAACATCTATCGATGTCTCCAAGTGACAACGGGACTTCCAGGGACGCTTTAATAATTTTCACTGCCATCTCGTACTTTTCCTCATCTCTCATCGAAGCACATGAGACAATCTCCACCTCCTTCCTATCCGCTTCAACCGCCAAATCATTCACAGACTCCTCCACCCGGATCACTCTCTCCTCTAAAGCTCTGCTATTTCCCTCCACGTTATCAATTCTTCTCATCATTGTGTCAAAGCGGTCCAAGAACGTCTCAAACTTCTTGCCAAAGTTGGACAATTCCGCGCGCATGTCACGCACTTCACGAGCAGTGTCCAATTCAGCATCACTCACGGAGCCAGACCTCATAAAACTCGTTCTTTTTTTCTTGCAATCCTTGCATTTCCATGAGTTCCGTTGTGCCTTTGGCAAGGCCTTGTAGCTATTGAAATCATCCGCAGAGACTCCAGCACATTGTGGGTGGTATAGATTCCCACATTCTCCACATTGCACACTTTGATTGTTCTCCCGGGGCACCACCTCATTACAAGAAGCACAGGAGGGCAGCATTTTTTGGGCACTCACAAAAATCTTTTTCCAAAAGTTCAATTGCGGCACAAAGCTGTATCACAAGAGATAACGACAATACATCCGAACTATACGACAGTATCAGCCAGACTGTTCCCAGACAGATTAATGGTGAATTGAAAATAATTGTTTCTAATATTCGGAAACATATCCTAATTAATTGAATACTTTTACAAATACATTTGATAAGAACCTTTTAGAGGAACAAAACTAACAAGAAGCAATTAAATTCAAATATGATAAAAACAAAATAAAAAATATTTTAAATTAATCGAAAATTTCAATTAAACGACAAACTCTTTCAAATTAATAAAATCTTATAAAATCTTAGTACATGGGTAATTGATAACCTGAAGGAAATTTAGTTTAATTTTGAAAATACTTCCTTTCTACTAAAACCGTTTGATAATCACACACATATTCTCAAACAAAGACAGAAAGAAGTCTCCATCACCTACAAAAAAAAATTTGAAAAACAATTTTGAAATTCGTAAACGGTAATTTCGACGCAAAGAAAATAATACTATATGGATAAAACTCCTAATGATTTAATTAAAAATTCTGAACGAAGAAATCAGTTAAGGAATTCTAAAAGATAATTTAAGAAATCTTATAACAAAATAAATTTTCTGAGAATGTCTTTCGCTAAGGACATAATTACAGTAACTTTTTTATACAATTCAATCTCTAAAATTTATTGTTCTTCCAAACTATTTGCGCATTTAAGTTTAATGTAAACTAGTGCGCATAAACCGCCATTTTAATTTGGAACAGTGTATATTACACACTGCGTAAGATGCGCAGAATAATCCATTAGCGATCAAACTACATATTCGACCACCTTATCATTTTCTTCCCTCTATTGTTCTGGCTCTACCGGAAAATAAAATTATTTAGTTCAATCTAAGGTCAATATCGCTATTAAATGATTAACGTCAAAGGATTTAAAAAAAAATATATATTCAATAAAAAAGAATTAGTTTTATTCTCATCTTTATTCAAAAAGGATTCTGATATTATTATTCGCAGGGTTATCTAAAACCAAATAAATGGAAATACGCAAAATATTGAAAACGATTTTAAATTTAAAACGAATTATTATTTCAGAAAGATTTAATAACTGATCCATCTAAAACTCAATTTTTAAATAACTATCCAATTCAACAAATAGATCAAATACCAATGGTATATTTCGAGAAAATCTCCCACCACTTCAACTATCAGATTGAAAATTCAAGGATATATTTAATGTACCTCATTCATTAAAAGATTTTAGAAACAAGAACGACAAAAAATATTAAATTGGTAAAAAGAAAATAAAATTGGAAAATTTACAGTATAATTTTAATTACTTCGTATTTTTGGTAACAAAATATTATCAACTCACATACTACTTATTACACTTTTATTTCCTATACATTAAATTTAAAACTTAATTATTTTTCAAAAAATAACAAATTATCAAAAATTCAAATTATGAGAAGAAATTTCCTAGCAAGTAATAGTAGAGGAATTTTCAAGAAGAAATTTAAAAACAAATGCAAAATTACGAAATGAATTGAGGCTATAAATCTAAAGAAAACTTGAGGACATCTTGAAATTACTTGATAAGAATGTCAAAAGACTTTCCTGTCAAAATTCGAAGTCGAATATTCCTGCTGAGTACATTTTCCTGGACGATGCGAACTGATAACAGTCAGTTTCAATCGGCATGAGAATGTAAGAAACCGCCATTTGACGATTAAGTCAGTGTGAGAAATGGCGTGTTAAAAAGCCCCGTCATTTGACATTTAGTCAGTGTGGAAGTGACGGGATAATATAGGGCACCGCCATTTGACTTTTAGTCAGTGTGTGAGGTGGCGAGATAGTATAGTATCGTGTTGCCCGAGGGCTACTATGGAGGTCAAAGGACATTCAGGCCCTCATTTTATATATATGTAATAGATATTTATGAACATAAATATATGCATATATATGCCTTAAAAAAACTAAGGAGGACAAAACGTGATATATGACACTTTAAGTCTCGTATTGCGTTTTTCCAGAGTTTTCTGTGAGAATAAAAATACCTCACAGACAACAGACAACAAAATGAAAGTAGGAAATTGACAAATGATGACAGGAAACATTCATAATTTTTATAATGAAATTCTGAATTAGAAAATAAGAATTCACAGGACGCTCAATGAATCAAGTAATAGGGCTTCTAGCTCTATAATGGAAGTGTCCGAATTCGGATGTCGATTATGTCACCAAGAATTCTCTGGCGTTAAAGGTATTCGAATTAAGCGGTCTTCAGACTAGAGGTTTAGCCCAATTCCCAAAGGTCTCAAGACCTAAATAACGATCAATTATATTGGTGTTTGAAAACCTAATAGGTCACTTATCTTTGTTAGTCCAATCCTCAGTTACATTTTTCCAAAAAGTCGTGAGTAATAAGAAATTAAACAGTTAAGCCATATATCTAAGCCTTAGGTCTGAAGCTCATATTACATTCAGTGAACTCTACTGTACTTGATTCTATAGGGTATGGGATTGGCAACCCCATATAAGAAAAGAACATTATTGCTTATTTTCAAAATGCTTTTGCGCAAAAGTCTGCACAGTAAAATCAGAAACAGATTACAACGATAATCGTTAGTTTGTTTTCTCTTTACTACGATTGTTCTTGTAGAGTTACGCGAATATGTATTTCAGTAATATGCGTAATCTGAAAATTACACAATTTTCGGTCAAAATGTGTACAAATTACACAGTTTTCAGTCAAATGTGTTCAAATTACGTAAATGTGTTTCAGTACACATGATTACATATTTAATGAAAAATTTGCAATGAAAGTCATGGTAAAAAGGGTGAACATTTTTTACTGTGTATGGTTCCTTTATGGAATATTGCGTTAGCATTATTATTATTATTTGTTTTTTTTTTATCATTAAGAATCCACTACATATTTAAAGAAGACATTAGTAAAAGGTGAAATCACATTGCTCTAACTCAGATACAATATGCACAAGACAAATAAGAAAAGAAAATAATAACTACACTACGAAAACCTCGAAACTAAAAATGAATTACCATAGAAAAAAAAATAAAATAAATCAAATATATATTTTAAAAGACATAAATAAAAATAATAATAATATTATCTAGAAAAAAGTTTACATAAAACAAAAATCACAATAAAACGATGTATACTTTAATAGTATATATTTAAGAATGAGGATCATTTTTCCATAAGGGGGAAGGAGGTCCTCTGGGACCCTAACATATTGTAATGAAAACTTAATACAATTATTAATATCAGCATCATCAAAATCATTACGATAAAAACAATATTGATCTTTACAACTTTATTCAAAAAACTATTTGATTAAAATTATATCCAACAGAGATATATTTTAGATTTAAAAATTGAGTTAGCAATTAATCACACACCGAGGCTCTTTAGAGTAGCCCTCTTAGTTTTGTCCAACAATCTCAACTTCAGCCTTATAGAATTTAATAATTCAATAGTAAATTCAAAAAAATATAAAAACAGGTTAAATATAATCATCCAAATTAGCTTAAGAATAAATTCATGTAAAGCATATACCCAACCTCTAATGTTCACGCAGTCTATCAATATGTCTTGCAAAAGCTGATTAATATTTGCATTTTCAAAAATAAATAATGTAACTTGAAATATATCTTAACATAGAAACAGAATTAAAAAAAAATGATATTCCAGAAAAAAAACAAATAATACTAAAAAATTGTAAGCTAGTCTTCTTTTCAAAAAACATTGTTAGTATTAAGAATATTACATTACCATTATGTAATCGACATTATATCCTATCACCCTCATAAGCTTCCTTTTTCTCAGGGGAAAGGAATGTCGTGACGCATTTTGTGCATCACAACTCGGTTTTCAAATATTCATGATCGCGCTGGTTCTTTCGTGAAATATCAAGAAGAGACATGATAGATCATGTCTAGCGCCGCGAGAGTTTTCTATCCAATTATCCTTACGAAATTTATAGCCCAAAGTAACATCTTAAAGCCATTAGGCAGGTGTTCGTAAGATCACGATGGGCGAGATATGAATGACCAAAAAGAGGGTGCATTTGTTGGCTTAAGCAAACAAAGGCACCCTCTATTCCTGGAAAACTCGTAAAGTGGGTGATCTATGGTGACAAGCTTTTAAGATTACTTTCTCTTCGAGACGGTCGTAAAATAAGAGCTCGCGCCAAGAAAGCCATAAAAGCCCGAAAAGAAATAGGGACAAAGATAACAAAGATCGAAAAGGTGTGTGGTCCTCGGTCATCTTAATTAAGCATCCCCTTTCTTAAGGATATAGAAAGTGTTGGAGAAAACTCTAGAGATAGCGAAAGTGGATAGTTGGATATTTTTATAGGCACTTAACGATCGTCTCCAGACGATCGTTATCCAGAGGTTCGTCCTGAATCACTAATTGGACACCTTCCCACGGGAAATAATGTCGAATAGAATTAGGGTGCGAGTGGAGGATTTTAGTATAAAAAGGGTAGCTAGATTCAAGAGGTTGGTTCAGTCACTGTGTAAACGTAGCCCATGCCATTGGGCAGTGTAATAATCTTCCTTAATAAAAAAATATAGCAACTCAAAAAAATAGTGTATTGAGGAAACATCATCATCTGGATCCGGAGGCAACAAGTTGGCCTCAATTGGGGTCACCACACATTCATCATGGAAACTAGATTCTGATTTTAGTTGATTAAGCAGATTTTTTAGAAGTGCGTCAGCTCCACGGAAATTGGTGGCATTATCGCAATAAATGTGCGATGGAGTAGAGCGACGAGATATGAACCTCCTAAGAGCGGCAATAAATGAATTGGTGGTAAGATCACCCACTACTTCCAAATGAATGGCCTTGGTGGCAAAGCAAACGAAGGCACAGATATAGGTTTTGTAGGAAGCACCTCCGCGTTTGTAGGCTGGTCTGGTTAGAACTGGTCCACAGAAGTCAACAGCACAAGCAGCAAATGGAGTACTGAGAGTCACCCGGTCTAGTGGTAGATTCCCCATCAGCTGGTTGAGGAGAGTAGGCTTGTGCCGAAAACATATAATACATGTTCTGCACACTTTCCTGGTGAGAGCCCGAGAGCCTAGAGGTCAATATCTTTGCCTCAACGTAGCTAGCAGCAGTTGAGGCCCAATATGTTGATGATCTTGGTGAAATTGTGTGGCAATCATGTAGGAAAGATTGCATTTGGGTAGCAAAATTGGGTGACGAATGTCATATCCCTCTGAAGAGTTCTTCAACCTTCCTCCGATACGTATTAAACCTTGATGATCCACAAACAGACTGAGTGGCCATAGGTGACGGAAAGCTCGAGTAGATGTCAAGTTTCCGTTCTGGATAGCAAGCTTTGCCCCATGAAGGTACGTGTCTTGGGCGAAGGAGATGAGCCTTTTCTCGGCATGATCTAAATCGACTGGGGTTAAGGGTAAGGTGGTTTTGGTTTTGGAAAATATGCGCAAGACATAGGCAAGGATGCGCGTGACTTTACGGAATTTATTGGATCGAGAAAGGATCAACTCAATAGGATGGACATTTCTTTTACGCGGAACAGCCACCATTGCTAATGGTTCCGGAAGATTTCTGGTTGGATCCAGTGGCCATAGATTAATAGTTTGTGTGACAAACTGTGGGCCATTCCACCACAATGTGTCGTTTATCAACTCAAGTGGGAGCATGCCACGTGAAATTACATCAGCTGGATTTATATCAGTTGGGACATGGCTCCATTTATGGACATCTGTCAAAGACTGAATTTCAGTAATTCTACTGAGAATGTAGGAATCAAGTTTAGTGCGCTTGGACCGAATTTGACCTAACACAATAGTAGAGTCAGTCCACATAAAGTATTCAGTAGTGTTTATGGATTTACGAATCTTATTAAGGAGACGAGCTCCAAGTAGAGCTGCACAAAGCTCCAGGCGTGGTATATTGGGGGGATCGGTGGGAGCAATTTTGGATTTAGCCATAATAATTTGGGACATTAAGTGACCTTGAAGGTTTTCAGTGACAGCATATGCTACCGCACCGTATGCATATGAACTGGCATCTGTTAATATGTGGACTTCCCTTAGTATCGACCCAGACATATTGGATATCCAGCGTGGAATGGTCAGGGCTTTAATAGCGGGCAGAGCTTTGGAGTAACGCATCCATTACACAAGGATGTGGTCAGGGATGAGTTAATCCCATCCTAACTCATGTTTCCACATTACTTGGAGGATTAGTTTTCCGCGTAAAACAGTAGGACCTATTAAACCTAATGGGTCATACAGCGACGCAACACAAGCAAGAATGTCCCTTTTTGTGCGAGCTAAGGTAAAGTCGAGTGATAGTTTATAATGAAAGAGGTCAGTAGTTGAGTGCCACGTCATGCCAAGAGCTGATGAGTTTGTGTGAGCTGAACTTTGGTCAGAACTGAAAGATGATGAGGCTACAATACTAGGATCATTAGCATTCCATTTGGCCAATTTCATACCAGCACTTGATAAAAGATCTTGTAGTTCTTCAATCGACTGGCGGGCGTGTTCGACTGATGGAACAGATACCAAACAATCATCCACATAAAAATTGTGCGTGAGCAGATGACTGGCCAATGGATGAGTGAGTTTTCCTTGCTCAGATAGATCATTCAAGACCCTAGTGGCTAAAAATGGGGATGATGTAACACCAAAACAAACTCCTCTGGCACGATAATGTGTTATGGGATGATCTGGATGAAATCTCCACAAAATTCTGTGATAATCACGGTGAGGGGGATGGATAAGAATTTGAGGATACATCTTTTCAATGTCACATGTAAAGGCGAACTCATTCATTCGAAATCGTAGAAGGATTTCGACAATATCAGGTTGGACTGTGGGGCCCATTATGGCAACATCATTAAGACTCAGCCCTGTTTGGCTTTTTGAACTGGCATTCATGACAACTCTTGTTTTGGTGGTCTTTACCACGGCATGGTGGGGTAAATAGTAAGAGGGTCGATTCAATTCTTCGTCTGGAACCTTTTCGAAAAATTGAAGAGTAAAATTCTCCGACATCGCTTTATCGCAATTGGCTTTGAGGGTGGGGTTCCTCTGGAGCTTAGCTTCCAACGCCAAAAATTGCTTTGTGGCATTTGGCAAATTAGTGCCAAGTCGAGTGAGATTGGGCTTAAATGGGATATGTGTAATATAACGACCAATGGCGTCGCGAATTGTGGTTTCTCGGAAAATTTCTTCCACCTTTAAATGGTCAGAATTGGAATGGCGAGGTGGTTCGATTTCTTCCGAAGCCCAGAATTTTTTCAATGTAACATCAATGGAAGCAAGTGTTGTAGCAACAACTGAACATGTTATGGGATTTGGTTCTGGTTGATATGGACCAGAAATTACCCAGCCTAGGCAGAACTCCTTCAGAAATGGCAGCCCAGTGCCTAGTTTGATAACTGCACCAGAAATTAGGTCATTATAGAATTCATTGCTGATAAGCAAATCAATGGGCTGAGAGACAAACCTGGTTGGGTCAGCTAACTTATAGCCCGATGGAATTTTGAGTTGGGCTTCATGTATTTCCCAATTTGGAATCTTCTGCTCAAGTACTGAAGACACAATCTGGCAAGACATAGTGAAATTCACATTGTCCACCAAAGAATGTACATTGCACTCTGTTTGATATTTAGAACGAGAACCTCCCTGGACGACGCTCCCAATGAAAATATTAGATATAGTCCTTGGTAATTTCAGACGCTGATAGAGAGACTGAGATATTAGGTTAACCTGAGCACCTGAGTCTAAAAGTGCTCGGCACTGATCGATCGCCATTTCGATCGAGAACATGCACTATTGCAGTCTCTAAGAAAACCTTTTTGGGAATGTAAGAGATCCCGGAAATGGAATTTATAGCAGAAGCATTGGCCAATGTAATTGGCGTTGTTGAATTTGTAACACTATTGGCTGTGCATGGACCCGTGGATTGGGTTTCCTGTACTATAGAAGCAACTTGTGGGCTAGTAGCCGGTGTTGCCGGTATAATAGATGGAGTTGGGGTAGTTCTTGAGGTATTAGAACTGTTGGGATTAAATGAATTGTGTAATAAAGTATTATGGTGATTAGAACACGTTCTACATGTGAAAAACGTGCAATCCCTGGTGGGATGGGTGCTGATAAGGCACTTACGACACAGGTTCTTTTGACGAACGAATGTCAATCTATCTGGAGCTGACATATTAAGAAATGTTGGGCATTTGAAGACCTTATGGTCGGCCTTGCTGCAAGCAGGGCATAGGTTGGAAGTTGCGGTAGCAAGCACAGTTGCCTGGTTGGATTTGGAATTATTAGATTTGGGTTGGTGGTGGTATGATGATTTAGAGCTCCCAGATTTTGGTGGATTATCTGGGGGCTTATTTGGCATGGTTTGGCATAAGCGTAGAGCTCGCACTCTTTTATCGAGAAAAGACATAAAGTCATTACAAGTGGGCATTTTATTGGCGGATTCTTGAGCCCAGAGTCCCTTAGTTTCTTGGTCTAGTTTAGAAAGCAGGAAATAAATAATCCAAGGATCACGACTTTTAACATCAAGGGCATCAAGTTTGTTGAGGACAGAACTGGCTGTGGAATAAAGTCCTGTGATTGAGGCAGCTGTGGCAGTGGTCACAATTAGAATTTTGCAAAAGCGATCAATATGACTGTGGACCACTGTAAATTTATCATCATAATGCTTCACCAAAATATTCCATGCAGCCTCGTAATTTTCCTCAGTGACTGAGAGAGTGGATATCATTCGTTCTGCATCATCTTCGACATATGACATGAGATACTGAAGCTTTTTGACTTGTGATAATTTTGGATCATTATGAATTATGCTTGTGAACATGTCCTTGAATGGTTTCCATTTCGTATGATCCCCAGAAAAATTAGGAACTGATAAAGCGGGTAATTTATTATGGCTTTGTGATTGGTTGTTAGAAGTAGAAGAATTATTGTGGGAGCTTAAATTGAGCAGACCTTCATTCAAGTGTTCGAAATGTCTCTGATTTCTCAAATCAGACTCCTTTTGGTGTTCGATCAATTTTGCAAGAGCAATTTCGAGAATGGAGGGTTGTGGATTCTGAACAATATTTTGTGCTGTAGCACCAGTGGGAGATGGTTGGGGATTATCAAGGATAGGCAAATTTTTAGCGCCACTTAATTCCTTTTTTTTAGATTGTTGAGAGAAAAATGTCCACAGGGCGCCCATTCTGGATATAATTCCATTGTGCTCAGAATCTTCCTTGTCTTTATCAAAGGTTGTGGCCAAAAGTTCGCGGTGAATTTGAATAAATTGGGATTCATAATCTTTAATTCTGTTCAAAATGGTTTGAATCCCATCATAATCGATTTCTTGATTTCCCGATGCAATTTCAGCAGAGAGATCTTCCAAACGCTTGATATACCCCTTAAGGGAGCTTCTTTTCTCAGCTAATGGCATTGCAAAAGTTTAAAAGGGAGCACAACTGAAGGAAATGGTGTGGAAGGGAATCGAATTTAGAACAATATAGAGAAAAATTACTCACCCCCGGTGCTTTCAACAACGTAGCCTGTCGCTGAGGCTCGGCTGGACCAACGATGGGGGCGCTCACCTGAATAAAAATTAGAGGTTAAATTTGTCCAGCCTATTCGGCTAGGAGGACAAAACGATGGGGGCGCTCACCTGAATAAAAATTAGAGGTTAAATTTGTCCAGCCTATTCGGCTAGGAGGACAAAACGCGGTGAGTCCCTGGAGTTTGTGCTGGTTGATGAGTGGTGATCCTCGAAGGATTTTTGTCCTTTCACCTCCTTCTTAATCAATATTGTTCCACAAATGTCCAATGCACACAGTGGAGGGAGAAATGGAAGTCAAAAACACAAAAAAATGTTCTTCGCTGGGTAATGAACAACTTTTATTCACCCTCAGCTTACACTTCTACTTCACAATTTCACAAATTTAAAAAAAACAATTGAAAATTATATTGAATTTAAAATAAGCGATTAATTTGACGAGTTTCCCGCAATGGTTACTAAGAGACTAAATGATTGAGGCGCAAAATTGCCTCTTGGAGAGGTCGAAGCATACGAGGAATCTGCTGAGTCGCGTCTCTTGCCACACGCGGCGGCTGGACACATGATCCTCATGCCCGTGCGCAGAGGCGGATTCCTCATGGATAGGAATAATGCGTCAACACTAATGTTCGTATATTCTGATATAATAAAACATCAACTCATGAGTAATACTTTTGCAAGGTACTTAAGAACAATATTATTAATAAAAAATGATGAAGTCTATAAATCATTTGAAACTATTCAATATCATCCTCTACACGGAGAAAAGTTTTCTGTAAAAAATTGTACAGAAGTCTGTTTTATTACTGTAGTCCTAACATATACAGACATTTACAAAATTCGACAGAATGATTACCCGTAAATACATACTTCTCTGTTTTAAAACAAACATTTTTGTACAGAAATCTGTTTTTTGGTTGTATCCATATTTTTTACATAATTCTACAAACTTCTACAAAAATGTTGTTTGAGAATACAGACTTTTCTGTAATCGTAAACACTACAGATGGCGCGTACTTCGCCAAATTGTGACGTCTTCTCGATCGGACATTTTAGTTAGTTTCCATTCTTTTACTTAGACAGAGTGAATGCAGTGGAAGTTTCACAATTATATAAGATCTTAGAAGAATTGTGTTTGGAGTAATGTGAGCAACGCTTGATCAGTAAGTCCCCTATAAGATTATGAAGAAAGTTTATTGTAAAATATCCTAAAAATTGTGAAATTTTGAAAACTGTTTTAGATCACCGCATGACAGCAGAGAAATTAAAATGATCGACCAGCCGTTATTTGTATAATTTTCCAAGTTATTGGAATGAGAATCGACTTTCCTGGTAAGTGAAAGGACTTATAGGGATCAACATAACTTGAAAAGTGTGAAAGTAATTCTCATGGAGTCAACAAGATACAATAATAACCTCTGGAAAACCGTCGCAAAACTTTCCGGACAACATGGATAAGTCGTTTTTGGCTTGAAGACGTTCTCAGCAACACTTCTCATGGAAAGAAACTTCGAGTATGAAGGATGGAACATTTATCAGGGCTGAGTAGGAAATTCTCGTAGATGAAATTTTGCACTATAAAGATATTGAACTCTCTGTTCAAATGGTTCAAACGGTTTAAACCATCAATATGTCGCCAAACGAAATTGCAAATCATTTTACAACTAAGAAAAAGTAAGAAATCCGAAGAAAAATTAAATTTCTTTTGAACAATTTTTGGTTTTATCTGTCAATTGCATTTTTTGTAATATTATAAGAAAACCTCACTCAAAAGAGTCAAAACAACTCAATTTTTGTTATGTGTACAAGAAAATCCACTGTAATAAATTTATATCTTGATTTTTTATTGAATTAATAAAAATTATTCAAATTTATATATTGTTTTAATATAAAAATATACAGAAATACTACATATTTTTACAGAAGCATACATAATGATCTGTAAATGCTATGATAAGCAACATACAAACTTTTTTGTAAATTTTACAGAAACTTACATAAAATGTTTGTACATAGCCGATCTACAAAATGTTTCTGTTCAATTCACAAAAAACTACATACTTTTCTTTGGGAGACACTAGTTACGAAAGTTCTGTATTTTTGCAAGGCGATGTACAGACTTTTACAATTTTTTACAGACAAATTTTTCTCCGTGTAGAAAAAACGAGTTTGATACCGTTGAAATTTTAATTACTTCACAAGATGGTGAAATTTATAATTTTGAACCAAGTGCAACCCCAACAATGTTGGTGTTGCACTTTAAAAAAAATAATAATTTGTGAGTATTAAAACAAAATGTATAAATAGACCCCCTATTCCAAAATAATATCACTTTACTTTGAAAATGAGTAACATATACACGAAATATTATCTGAGTCAATGCGGTAGAGGTGAGATTGGAGACGTTTATAGACCAAGTTTTTTAGGTATTCAAAGATGTCGAGGATTAGGATCAATTCTTGGAGGGCTTATCAGGGTTCTTAGACCCCTATTTATGAGAGGTTTAAATGCAATAAAAGACCAAGCAAATAAAACAGGTTCTGACATTCTAATGGATATAGGAACAAAGCCTTTTAGAAAAATATTGTCTGATCGTGGTCGAGAAGCTCAAAACAACTTAACGGATAAGGCTATGAAAAAGTTACAGTCAATGAGTGGTGATGGTATATATACTGGATCAAATGTACAAGGGTTCATTCCATCTTCATCTACTCATCTTAAAGCGTCTAAACGAAAGTCAAATGTACTGCAGAAAATCATATCGAAAGTTTCTAAAGTGAAGCGTAAGAATACCAAGAAAATTAAAAGAAATACCAGCAAGAAACAAAAGAAGAAGAAGAAGAAAACAGAAAAATCCAGAACTTTGGATATTTTCTCATAATGTCTAAATACAGAGAATGCATGAAAAGTGAATTAGATATTTTCGCATCACCTCCAATACAAACATCAATTTTGCGCACTGAAGAAGTGTCCTATCAGCCAATAGCCAGCTTAGATAATCCTTCTGTTATAGAGTTTTATTCTGTAGCACACGGGGATTGTTATAGGGATCTTTCATCCATTTATTTAAGGTTTAAAATTCAACTTTTGAATGAATTAGGTCAAAATTATAAAGATGATGATACAAAACAGCCAGGTATCGTCAACAATATTCTCTATTCATGAATTCGTTCTTGTTCTGTTTCTTTAAATGGTAAAACGATATCACAAAATGAAGGTGATTATCATTATAGAAGTTATTTAGAAACACTTTTGACATATGGAACAGATGCAAAGAACACATTCTTGCAAAATTCTGGATGGTATCGGGATGACAATGATTTAAAAGACTTGGTAGGAGCAAATAGAGGATATCAGGAAAGAAAAAACCTTGTATAAAACAGCAATGTAGTAGAACTTATGGGAAGGCTGCACTGCGATATGTATAATCAGCCTGTATTACTCATCAATAATGTAGATTTACGTGTAAACATTACACTAGAGAAATCAAATTTTTTCTTACTATGTGAAGACAATCAAAATCCACAGTTTCGCCTCATAGAAGCTTCTATGTATATGAACCAAATTACAGTGAATCCTAATATTCTTCTTGCTCACAACATGGTTCTAGAAAAGGAAAATGCAGTGTATCATTACAAAAAGGTGGAAGTAAAAACTGTGACTGTACCATCAGGATCATCATCCTTAAATTTAGATAATATAATTCACGGTGTTCTTCCACGGAGAATAATATTCGGAATGGTTGATACCCAAGCATATAATGGGCAAAGTCTAAGAATCCTTTTAATTTTCAACATTTTAACATGACTGATTTTGCACTTCTTGTTAACGGAGTGCCGCATCCAATTCAACCCCTTCGGATGAATTTTGAAAAGAATTGGTATAGTAAAGCCTATCAACAAATATTCAACGGTATAGGAATTCATCATGACTACAAATCCCATCAAATATTTCTTAAGGACTTTAAGAACGGATTTTTTCTGTTAGCTTACGACTTAGATCCTGACACGCATTCTGAAGGATGTATTTCTCTATTAGAACAAGGATCCGTCAGGATTGAAGCTCGTTTTGCTAATACTTTACTTAAAACAATTACATGCATCATTTACACTGAATATGATTCTAAATTACAAATTGATCGTAATAGAAATGTAATTTTATCGTAAATTTTATTTTGTTATTATTATTATTATCTAAAAAAATTCATCATCTGATTAATTCAAATTGTTTTAATTTTATTGGATATCTTCTTTCGACATATGCAGTTCATGTTTTATATGTTCGTATTATTTCATAATATTAGTTGAATTAATAAATTACAGCCACATAGGGTTAATACGTAAAAAGGTATAGAATTTTATTGACGTACTTGAATGAAGTTCAAGTTCATTTCTGATGATGTGAATATATTAATGTAGAATGTGCATTTTTCTTCTCGTTGGTAAATATTTTGGTCGGGATCATCAACTTTTACACGCGAAAGGTGTTCATTTTCAAATTATTTGTCACGAAAAATTGTTTTTCCCATTCAATTTTTCTCATTCAATATCACTTTCCAATCACCCGTCGGAGAGAAGGGAATATACTAATTTTGTGCAGTAGTGACACAGGGTATACAAAAGCATAAGCAATGGTAAATATTATAATTTTATCGTAATATTAATATTAGTAGTGAAATTGTGTTGTGTAGAGATTATTCGTGGAAAGTTGCGATATTGTGTCTTCTTATTAAAGTGATAAATTTGTGATAGATAAAGTGATGGTATTAGTGATAAAAGTAGTGTAGATTAAAATTATTATTATTTCTTAAATTAATCAGCGAAAGCAATTTTAATATTCAATTGTGATGTTCAATGAATGTGATTCTTTTGTCATGTAAAATCAAACAGTTTTCTTTTTAATATAATATTCCTATGTGTTGAGATGTTTTGTGTAATATTCTCTCCGCCCCTCAAAAAGATAGCCAAAAATTTGATTGAAATATATTTAGTTTTTGGTATTCTTTTGGCGGACAGAGCGAATGTATAAAACAAAGAATATTTGTACTTAAGTGATTGAGTGAACTATAAACAATAGATAATAGTGAATTTGTATTTGAGTGATTCAGATAAATTGTTTTTATTATCTCCGGAAATTATTTATTTTAATACAGAACTCTTTTTTTTTGCAGTAGTATAATAATGTGATAGATCACTTACTTATATAACGTTTTTGTATTTCTTTGCAGGATTTCAAGAAATTATTCAAGGAGGCCCAGCAAAAGAAGCTTTTCTACAGCTCGAGCCTCATCATGGGGAAATATTACTGTGTTACGGAGTTTGTAGCAGGGATGAACACCTTTAATCAGGCGATCGTCATCGCTCTCCTGAAAAACGGGGATAGAGTTTTTCTCCCGAAACGTCTGAAAGACTCTTGGACCTAATGCTCCTATACTGAAAGATAGTGTCTTCGGTTGGTTACTGGTAGGACCTCTATCTCAAGAGCCCTCAACAAGTTCAGGTTTTCATGCACAGTGCAATCTGTCCACTTTAGCTAGCCTTGATGCTTCTCTTCGTATGTTTTGGGAAATAGAAGAAATTCCTCAAGCCAAGAATAGTGTCGATGAACATAACGAAGTTGAACAGCTATATCGATCCTCTACTTCTCGGAATGAAAATGGCCGCTATGTAGTCAGATTGCCTTTGAACGACAGAATCGGAGAGTTGGGAAATAACAGGGCATCAGCAACATATCAATTCTTAAGCTTGGAAAGAAGATTGGGAAAGAAGGAAGACCTCAAGATTGCATACTCTCAGGCCATTAAGGAGTACCTCGACTTGAAAATCATCGAGGAGGTACCTTCAACTGAACTAGATTCGCCATCGTACTATCTCCCTCATCACGGAGTTGTTCGAGAACAAGCGATCAGCACACAGTTGCGAATAGTATTCAACGCGAGTGCTCGCTCTCAGTCAGGCGTTAGTCTCAATCAGTGTCTCATGGTAGGCCCAGTTGTTCAGCCATCTTTGGTAGAAGTCCTTTGGCGATTTCGCTTACACAAATATGCCTTGACATGTGATATCGTCAAGATGTACCTGCAGGTACATCTGGTTCCTGAGCACAGGAATTATCAGCGATTCATATGGAGGGAACATCCTTCAGATGATATTAAACATTATCGATTCCGTACTGTGTGTTTTGGTATCGCGTCTTCACCATATTTAGCGACCAGAACCCTCAATCAATTGGCGGATGATGAAGGTCAATCTTTCCCTATGGCTGCCAAGGCAGTTAAAGAGTCATTTTATGTCGACGATTGTTTGGCATCAGTTCCAGAACAGGCACAAGTTTTAGAGTTGAAACATCAACTCATTCATCTCATGGAACGCGGACAATTCCAACTGGCTAAGTTCCAGACAAACTGCTCAGTTGAAGTCGACAACAACCAAGAAAGTCACTCAGACGTCATCATTTCTGACAATTTGGTGAAAACCTTGGGATTAATGTGGAACAGCAAAGTTGACACCTTTCAGTTCAAACTGTCCAATGATCTCCCTAAGATAAATGTCACCAAAAGGCAGATTCTTTCAGTCATCGCTAGGATCTATGATCCCCTTGGGTTGCTTGGTCCAATAGTCACCAATGCGAAACTCATTCTTCAGGCAGCATGGCAGTGCAAAACTGATTGGGATATGATAGTTCCCGGTGAACTGCAGCACAGATGGGCATCGTTTATCAATGACCTACCATTAATTGAACTTTTACGAATACCTAGATGGGTAGTGAATGTGGAGTCCCCAGCGCAGGTGGAACTACACGTTTTCTCAGATGCAAGCTCACTTGCATATGGAGCCGCCATTTTTTTGGTCTGTGAAGATGTCAATGGACACAGGTCATCCGGACTTCTCACTGCCAAGTCAAAAATAACCCCTTTAAAGTCAACGGAAGCTCAAGGAAATGAACTCACCATTCCTAAGGCAGAATTGCTTGGGGCTCAAATGGCGGCAGAGTTGATGTTCATGGTCTCAAAAGCATTGGGCATTGAACGGAAATTTTATTGGACAGATGCAGCTGTTGTTCTGCACCAAATTTATTCTCCATCAGAGAAGCGAGAAACATTTGTTCGAAATAAGGTTCGCATTATTCGAAAATTGTCACAGGCTGAGGAGTGGGGCCATGTTCCGACGAAACAAAACCCAGCAGATGCTCTTTCTAGAGGTTCTACTGTTCAGGAGTTGATGGTCAACAATCTATGGTGGTTAGGACCAGATTGGTTGACAAAAGGAACAGATTCTTGGCCAGTTGCCTTTTCCCCTCATACCTTTTCCATTACAAGAGACACTTCTTTAGCATCAGTTAACGTGGTGTTAAAGGAAGAAAAGAGTGATCATCCTCAGAATTCTGTATATGCGTTTCTCATTTCCCGTATCAGTCTCTTCAGAAAAATGCAAAGAGTCTTAGCATGGTGTTTGCGAGCGATTACTATCTTCAAAACTCGTAAGGGTAGAACAACTCGCAGCATGGCTCATGGAAATACCCTTTCTGGCCCCCTCACAGCAGAGGAACTTCTTCGTGCAGAGACACTTATTATAAAATGGGAACAACACGATCATTTACTCCCAATCATCACAGCAGTGAAAAAGGGTAATTTGAACCAACAGCCAAAATTTAAATTTGTACGTCGCTTAAGGCCTTTCTTGGATGATGATGGATTACTGAGAGTTGGTGGGCGTTTGCACAATTCTGCAGAACCATACGATACACAACACCCAAAAATTCTTCCTAAAGGGAAATTGGCAAACTTGCTAGCTCTACAATTCCATCTCAATCTTCTTCATGGTGGACCAACTATTTTGTTGTCATCCTTACGACAACGTTACTGGCCACTTGGAGGCCGCAGCTTAGCACGTCAAACTGTACACAATTGTGTTCCCTGCTTTAAAGCAAAACCCCAATTCCAGACACAAATTATGGCTGACTTACCAGAGCACAGAGTTACTAATCTGCGCCCTTTCTTTGCTACTGGGATGGACTTTGCTGGGCCCCTATTACTAACAAGGGGAGGAACCCAACTGTCTCCCGCGGATCGGGACGAAACTTGGCATGTAAGTAGGGTCCATATAGAAACTTAACCAGCCACTGACTTTTTACTGTGCGGCCATTAGAAGTAGTCATTGTGACCATTCATAGTCATGAATTTCTTATATATGAAAGATTCT
>NW_026604446.1:0-36219 GCF_024763615.1 Phlebotomus papatasi
ATACTTCAAATAATTCTAACAATCAATTAATATCATTAGTTGAATTTTTTCTTGGAAAAATTCCCACCAAAAATCATTATGATCTCACCCTTGGGAGTTTTTTTTAATTTTTTAAAAATGCCAAAATCTGCTCTAGAAACCGCAATTCTTAAAATTTCTCAATGAAAATCACATTAGAATACTTCAAATAATTCTAACAATCAATTAATATCATTAGTTGAATTTTTTCTTGGAAAAATTCCCATTAAAAATCATCATGATCCCACCCTTGGGAGTTTTTTTTTAATTTTTTAAAAATGCCAAAATCTGCTCTACAAACCGCAATTCTTAAAATTTCTCATTGAAAATCACATTAGAATACTTCAAATAATTCTAACAATCAATTAATATCTTTAGTTGAATTTTTTCTTGGAAAAATTCCCACCAAAAATCATTATGATCCCACCCTTGGGAGTTTTTTTTAATTTTTTAAAAATGCCAAAATCTGCTCTATAAACCGCAATTCTTAAAACTTCTCAATGAAAATCACATTAGGATACTTCAAATAATTCTAACAATCAATTGATATCTTTAGTTGAATTTTTTCTTGGAAAAATTCCCATTAAAAATCATCATGATCCCACCCTTGGGAGTTTTTTTTTAATTTTTTAAAAATGCCAAAATCTGCTCTAGAAACCGCAATTCTTAAAATTTCTCAATGAAAATCACATTAGAATACTTCAAATAATTCTAACAATCAATTAATATCATTAGTTGAATTTTTTCTTGTTCCCACCAAAAATCATTATGATCTCACCCTTGGGAGTTTTTTTTAATTTTTTAAAAATGCTCTGCTCTAGAAAAATTCTTAAAATTTCTCAATGAAAATCACATTAGAATACTTCAAATAATTCTATCAATTAATATCATTAGTTGAATTTTTTCTTGGAAAAATTCCATTAAAAATCATCATGATCCCACCCTTGGGAGTTTTTTTTTAATTTTTTAAAAATGCCAAAATCTGCTCTAGAAACCGCAATTCTTAAAATTTCTCAATGAAAATCACATTAGAATACTTCAAATAATTCTAACAATCAATTAATATCTTTAGTTGAATTTTTTCTTGGAAAAATTCCCATTAAAAATCATCAGTTTTTTTTAATTTTTTAAAAATGATCCCACCCTTGGGAGTTTTTTTTTAATTTTTCATCAAAAATGCCAAAATCTGCTCTAGAAACCGCAATTCTTAAAATTTCTCAATGAAAATCACATTAGAATACTTCAAATAATTCTAACAATCAATTAATATCTTTAGTTGAATTTTTTCTTGGAAAAATTCCCATTAAAAATCATCATGATCCCACCCTTGGGAGTTTTTTTTTAATTTTTTAAAAATGCCAAAATCTGCTCTAGAAACCGCAATTCTTAAAATTTCTCAATGAAAATCACATTAGAATACTTCAAATAATTCTAACAATCAATTAATATCTTTAGTTGAATTTTTTCTTGGAAAAATTCCCATTAAAAATCATCATGATCCCACCCTTGGGAGTTTTTTTTTAATTTTTTAAAAATGCCAAAATCTGCTCTAGAAACCGCAATTCTTAAAATTTCTCAATGAAAATCACATTAGAATACTTCAAATAATTCTAACAATCAATTAATATCTTTAGTTGAATTTTTTCTTGGAAAAATTCCCATTAAAAATCATCATGATCCCACCCTTGGGAGTTTTTTTTTAATTTTTTAAAAATGCCAAAATCTGCTCTAGAAACCGCAATTCTTAAAATTTCTCAATGAAAATCACATTAGAATACTTCAAATAATTCTAACAATCAATTAATATCTTTAGTTGAATTTTTTCTTGGAAAAATTCCCATTAAAAATCATCATGATCCCACCCTTGGGAGTTTTTTTTTAATTTTTTAAAAATGCCAAAATCTGCTCTAGAAACCGCAATTCTTAAAATTTCTCAATGAAAATCACATTAGAATACTTCAAATAATTCTAACAATCAATTAATATCTTTAGTTGAATTTTTTCTTGGAAAAATTCCCATTAAAAATCATCATGATCCCACCCTTGGGAGTTTTTTTTTAATTTTTTAAAAATGCCAAAATCTGCTCTAGAAACCGCAATTCTTAAAATTTCTCAATGAAAATCACATTAGAATACTTCAAATAATTCTAACAATCAATTAATATCTTTAGTTGAATTTTTTCTTGGAAAAATTCCCATTAAAAATCATCATGATCCCACCCTTGGGAGTTTTTTTTTAATTTTTTGCCAAAAATGCCAAAATCTGCTCTAGAAACCGCAATTCTTAAAATTTCTCAATGAAAATCACATTAGAATACTTCAAATAATTCTAACAATCAATTAATATCTTTAGTTGAATTTTTTCTTGGAAAAATTCCCATTAAAAATCATCATGATGATCCCACCCTTGGGAGTTTTTTTTCCCACCCTTGGGAATTTTTTAAAAATGCCAAAATCTGCTCTAGAAACCGCAATTCTTAAAATTTCTCAATGAAAATCACATTAGAATACTTCAAATAATTCTAACAATCAATTAATATCTTTAGTTGAATTTTTTCTTGGAAAAATTCCCATTAAAAATCATCATGATCCCACCCTTGGGAGTTTTTTTTTAATTTTTTAAAAATGCCAAAATCTGCTCTAGAAACCGCAATTCTTAAAATTTCTCAATGAAAATCACATTAGAATACTTCAAATAATTCTAACAATCAATTAATATCTTTAGTTGAATTTTTTCTTGGAAAAATTCCCATTAAAAATCATCCCATGATCCCACCCTTGGGAGTTTTTTTTTAAATTTTTTAAAAATGCCAAAATCTGCTCTAGAAACCGCAATTCTTAAAATTTCTCAATGAAAATCACATTAGAATACTTCAAATAATTCTACCAATCAATTAATATCTTTAGTTGAATTTTTTCTTGGAAAAATTCCCATTAAAAATCATCATGATCCCACCCTTGGGAGTTTTTTTTTAATTTTTTAAAAATGCCAAAATCTGCTCTAGAAACCGCAATTCTTAAAATTTCTCAATGAAAATCACATTAGAATACTTCAAATAATTCTAACAATCAATTAATATCTTTAGTTGAATTTTTTCTTGGAAAAATTCCCATTAAAAATCATCATGATCCCACCCTTGGGAGTTTTTTTTTAATTTTTTTCTTAAAAATGCCAAAATCTGCTCTAGAAACCGCAATTCTTAAAATTTCTCAATGAAAATCACATTAGAATACTTCAAATAATTCTAACAATCAATTAATATCTTTAGTTGAATTTTTTCTTGGAAAAATTCCCATTAAAAATCATCATGATCCCACCCTTGGGAGTTTTTTTTTTTTTTTAATTTTTTAAAAATGCCAAAATCTGCTCTAGAAACCGCAATTCTTAAAATTTCTCAATGAAAATCACATTAGAATACTTCAAATAATTCTAACAATCAATTAATATCTTTAGTTGAATTTTTTCTCGGAAAAATTCCCATTAAAAATCATCATGATCCCACCCTTGGGAGTTTTTTTTTAATTTTTTAAAAATGCCAAAATCTGCTCTAGAAACCGCAATTCTTAAAATTTCTCAATGAAAATCACATTAGAATACTTCAAATAATTCTAACAATCAATTAATATCTTTAGTTGAATTTTTTCTTGGAAAAATTCCCATTAAAAATCATCATGATCCCACCCTTGGGAGTTTTTTTTTAATTTTTTAAAAATGCCAAAATCTGCTCTAGAAACCGCAATTCTTAAAATTTCTCAATGAAAATCACATTAGAATACTTCAAATAATTCTAACAATCAATTAATATCTTTAGTTGAATTTTTTCTTGGAAAAATTCCCATTAAAAATCATCATGATCCCACCCTTGGGAGTTTTTTTTTAATTTTTTAAAAATGCCAAAATCTGCTCTAGAAACCGCAATTCTTAAAATTTCTCAATGAAAATCACATTAGAATACTTCAAATAATTCTAACAATCAATTAATATCTTTAGTTGAATTTTTTCTTGGAAAAATTCCCATTAAAAATCATCATGATCCCACCCTTGGGAGTTTTTTTTTAATTTTTTAAAAATGCCAAAATCTGCTCTAGAAACCGCAATTCTTAAAATTTCTCAATGAAAATCACATTAGAATACTTCAAATAATTCTAACAATCAATTAATATCTTTAGTTGAATTTTTTCTTGGAAAAATTCCCATTAAAAATCATCATGATCCCACCCTTGGGAGTTTTTTTTTAATTTTTTAAAAATGCCAAAATCTGCTCTAGAAACCGCAATTCTTAAAATTTCTCAATGAAAATCACATTAGAATACTTCAAATAATTCTAACAATCAATTAATATCTTTAGTTGAATTTTTTCTTGGAAAAATTCCCATTAAAAATCATCATGATCCCACCCTTGGGAGTTTTTTTTTTAATTTTTTAAAAATGCCAAAATCTGCTCTAGAAACCGCAATTCTTAAAATTTCTCAATGAAAATCACATTAGAATACTTCAAATTATTCTAACAATCAATTAATATCTTTAGTTGAATTTTTTCTTGGAAAAATTCCCATTAAAAATCATCATGATCCCACCCTTGGGAGTTTTTTTTTAATTTTTTAAAAATGCCAAAATCTGCTCTAGAAACCGCAATTCTTAAAATTTCTCAATGAAAATCACATTAGAATACTTCAAATAATTCTAACAATCAATTAATATCTTTAGTTGAATTTTTTCTTGGAAAAATTCCCATTAAAAATCATCATGATCCCACCCTTGGGAGTTTTTTTTTAATTTTTTAAAAATGCCAAAATCTGCTCTAGAAACCGCAATTCTTAAAATTTCTCAATGAAAATCACATTAGAATACTTCAAATAATTCTAACAATCAATTAATATCTTTAGTTGAATTTTTTCTTGGAAAAATTCCCATTAAAAATCATTATGATCCCACCCTTGGGAGTTTTTTTTTTAATTTTTTAAAAATGCCAAAATCTGCTCTAGAAACCGCAATTCTTAAAATTTCTCAATGAAAATCACATTAGAATACTTCAAATAATTCTAACAATCAATTAATATCTTTAGTTGAATTTTTTCTTGGAAAAATTCCCATTAAAAATCATTATGATCCCACCCTTGGGAGTTTTTTTTAATTTTTTAAAAATGCCAAAATCTGCTCTAGAAACCGCAATTCTTAAAATTTCTCAATGAAAATCACATTAGAATACTTCAAATAATTCTAACAATCAATTAATATCTTTAGTTGAATTTTTTCTTGGAAAAATTCCCATTAAAAATCATCATGATCCCACCCTTGGGAGTTTTTTTTTTAATTTTTTAAAAATGCCAAAATCTGCTCTAGAAACCGCAATTCTTAAAATTTCTCAATGAAAATCACATTAGAATACTTCAAATAATTCTACCAATCAATTAATATCTTTAGTTGAATTTTTTCTTGGAAAAATTCCCATTAAAAATCATCATGATCCCACCCTTGGGAGTTTTTTTTTAATTTTTTAAAAATGCCAAAATCTGCTCTAGAAACCGCAATTCTTAAAATTTCTCAATGAAAATCACATTAGAATACTTCAAATAATTCTAACAATCAATTAATATCTTTAGTTGAATTTTTTCTTGGAAAAATTCCCATTAAAAATCATCATGATCCCACCCTTGGGAGTTTTTTTTTTAATTTTTTAAAAATGCCAAAATCTGCTCTAGAAACCGCAATTCTTAAAATTTCTCAATGAAAATCACATTAGAATACTTCAAATAATTCTAACAATCAATTAATATCTTTAGTTGAATTTTTTCTTGGAAAAATTCCCATTAAAAATCATCATGATCCCACCCTTGGGAGTTTTTTTTTAATTTTTTAAAAATGCCAAAATCTGCTCTAGAAACCGCAATTCTTAAAATTTCTCAATGAAAATCACATTAGAATACTTCAAATAATTCTAACAATCAATTAATATCTTTAGTTGAATTTTTTCTTGGAAAAATTCCCATTAAAAATCATCATGATCCCACCCTTGGGAGTTTTTTTTTTAATTTTTTAAAAATGCCAAAATCTGCTCTAGAAACCGCAATTCTTAAAATTTCTCAATGAAAATCACATTAGAATACTTCAAATAATTCTAACAATCAATTAATATCTTTAGTTGAATTTTTTCTTGGAAAAATTCCCATTAAAAATCATCATGATCCCACCCTTGGGAGTTTTTTTTTTTAATTTTTTAAAAATGCCAAAATCTGCTCTAGAAACCGCAATTCTTAAAATTTCTCAATGAAAATCACATTAGAATACTTCAAATAATTCTAACAATCAATTAATATCTTTAGTTGAATTTTTTCTTGGAAAAATTCCCATTAAAAATCATCATGATCCCACCCTTGGGAGTTTTTTTTTAATTTTTTAAAAATGCCAAAATCTGCTCTAGAAACCGCAATTCTTAAAATTTCTCAATGAAAATCACATTAGAATACTTCAAATAATTCTAACAATCAATTAATATCTTTAGTTGAATTTTTTCTTGGAAAAATTCCCATTAAAAATCATCATGATCCCACCCTTGGGAGTTTTTTTTTAATTTTTTAAAAATGCCAAAATCTGCTCTAGAAACCGCAATTCTTAAAATTTCTCAATGAAAATCACATTAGAATACTTCAAATAATTCTAACAATCAATTAATATCTTTAGTTGAATTTTTTCTTGGAAAAATTCCCATTAAAAATCATCATGATCCCACCCTTGGGAGTTTTTTTTTAATTTTTTAAAAATGCCAAAATCTGCTCTAGAAACCGCAATTCTTAAAATTTCTCAATGAAAATCACATTAGAATACTTCAAATAATTCTAACAATCAATTAATATCTTTAGTTGAATTTTTTCTTGGAAAAATTCCCATTAAAAATCATCATGATCCCACCCTTGGGAGTTTTTTTTTAATTTTTTAAAAATGCCAAAATCTGCTCTAGAAACCGCAATTCTTAAAATTTCTCAATGAAAATCACATTAGAATACTTCAAATAATTCTACCAATCAATTAATATCTTTAGTTGAATTTTTTCTTGGAAAAATTCCCATTAAAAATCATCATGATCCCACCCTTGGGAGTTTTTTTTTAATTTTTTAAAAATGCCAAAATCTGCTCTAGAAACCGCAATTCTTAAAATTTCTCAATGAAAATCACATTAGAATACTTCAAATAATTCTAACAATCAATTAATATCTTTAGTTGAATTTTTTCTTGGAAAAATTCCCATTAAAAATCATCATGATCCCACCCTTGGGAGTTTTTTTTTTAATTTTTTAAAAATGCCAAAATCTGCTCTAGAAACCGCAATTCTTAAAATTTCTCAATGAAAATCACATTAGAATACTTCAAATAATTCTAACAATCAATTAATATCTTTAGTTGAATTTTTTCTTGGAAAAATTCCCATTAAAAATCATCATGATCCCACCCTTGGGAGTTTTTTTTTTAATTTTTTAAAAATGCCAAAATCTGCTCTAGAAACCGCAATTCTTAAAATTTCTCAATGAAAATCACATTAGAATACTTCAAATAATTCTAACAATCAATTAATATCTTTAGTTGAATTTTTTCTTGGAAAAATTCCCATTAAAAATCATCGTGATCCCACCCTTGGGAGTTTTTTTTTTTAATTTTTTAAAAATGCCAAAATCTGCTCTAGAAACCGCAATTCTTAAAATTTCTCAATGAAAATCACATTAGAATACTTCAAATAATTCTAACAATCAATTAATATCTTTAGTTGATTTTTTTCTTGGAAAAATTCCCATTAAAAATCATCATGATCCCACCCTTGGGAGTTTTTTTTTAATTTTTTAAAAATGCCAAAATCTGCTCTAGAAACCGCAATTCTTAAAATTTCTCAATGAAAATCACATTAGAATACTTCAAATAATTCTAACAATCAATTAATATCTTTAGTTGAATTTTTTCTTGGAAAAATTCCCATTAAAAATCATCATGATCCCACCCTTGGGAGTTTTTTTTTAATTTTTTAAAAATGCCAAAATCTGCTCTAGAAACCGCAATTCTTAAAATTTCTCAATGAAAATCACATTAGAATACTTCAAATAATTCTAACAATCAATTAATATCTTTAGTTGAATTTTTTCTTGGAAAAATTCCCATTAAAAATCATCATGATCCCACCCTTGGGAGTTTTTTTTTAATTTTTTAAAAATGCCAAAATCTGCTCTAGAAACCGCAATTCTTAAAATTTCTCAATGAAAATCACATTAGAATACTTCAAATAATTCTAACAATCAATTAATATCTTTAGTTGAATTTTTTCTTGGAAAAATTCCCATTAAAAATCATCATGATCCCACCCTTGGGAGTTTTTTTTTAATTTTTTAAAAATGCCAAAATCTGCTCTAGAAACCGCAATTCTTAAAATTTCTCAATGAAAATCACATTAGAATACTTCAAATAATTCTACCAATCAATTAATATCTTTAGTTGAATTTTTTCTTGGAAAAATTCCCATTAAAAATCATCATGATCCCACCCTTGGGAGTTTCTTTTTAATTTTTTAAAAATGCCAAAATCTGCTCTAGAAACCGCAATTCTTAAAATTTCTCAATGAAAATCACATTAGAATACTTCAAATAATTCTAACAATCAATTAATATCTTTAGTTGAATTTTTTCTTGGAAAAATTCCCATTAAAAATCATCATGATCCCACCCTTGGGAGTTTTTTTTTAATTTTTTAAAAATGCCAAAATCTGCTCTAGAAACCGCAATTCTTAAAATTTCTCAATGAAAATCACATTAGAATACTTCAAATAATTCTAACAATCAATTAATATCTTTAGTTGAATTTTTTCTTGGAAAAATTCCCATTAAAAATCATCATGATCCCACCCTTGGGAGTTTTTTTTTAATTTTTTAAAAATGCCAAAATCTGCTCTATAAACCGCAATTCTTAAAATTTCTCAATGAAAATCACATTAGAATACTTCAAATAATTCTAACAATCAATTAATATCTTTAGTTGAATTTTTTCTTGGAAAAATTCCCATTAAAAATCATCATGATCCCACCCTTGGGAGTTTTTTTTTTAATTTTTTAAAAATGCCAAAATCTGCTCTAGAAACCGCAATTCTTAAAATTTCTCAATGAAAATCACATTAGAATACTTCAAATAATTCTAACAATCAATTAATATCTTTAGTTGAATTTTTTCTTGGAAAAATTCCCATTAAAAATCATCATGATCCCACCCTTGGGAGTTTTTTTTTAATTTTTTAAAAATGCCAAAATCTGCTCTAGAAACCGCAATTCTTAAAATTTCTCAATGAAAATCACATTAGAATACTTCAAATAATTCTAACAATCAATTAATATCTTTAGTTGAATTTTTTCTTGGAAAAATTCCCATTAAAAATCATCATGATCCCACCCTTGGGAGTTTTTTTTTAATTTTTTAAAAATGCCAAAATCTGCTCTAGAAACCGCAATTCTTAAAATTTCTCAATGAAAATCACATTAGAATACTTCAAATAATTCTAACAATCAATTAATATCTTTAGTTGAATTTTTTCTTGGAAAAATTCCCATTAAAAATCATCATGATCCCACCCTTGGGAGTTTTTTTTTTAATTTTTTAAAAATGCCAAAATCTGCTCTAGAAACCGCAATTCTTAAAATTTCTCAATGAAAATCACATTAGAATACTTCAAATAATTCTAACAATCAATTAATATCTTTAGTTGAATTTTTTCTTGGAAAAATTCCCATTAAAAATCATCATGATCCCACCCTTGGGAGTTTTTTTTTTAATTTTTTAAAAATGCCAAAATCTGCTCTAGAAACCGCAATTCTTAAAATTTCTCAATGAAAATCACATTAGAATACTTCAAATAATTCTAACAATCAATTAATATCTTTAGTTGAATTTTTTCTTGGAAAAATTCCCATTAAAAATCATTTTGATCCCACCCTTGGGAGTTTTTTTTAATTTTTTAAAAATGCCAAAATCTGCTCTAGAAACCGCAATTCTTAAAATTTCTCAATGAAAATCACATTACAATACTTCAAATAATTCTAACAATCAATTAATATCTTTAGTTGAATTTTTTCTTGGAAAAATTCCCATTAAAAATCATCATGATCCCACCCTTGGGAGTTTTTTTTAATTTTTTAAAAATGCCAAAATCTGCTCTAGAAACCGCAATTCTTAAAATTTCTCAATGAAAATCACATTAGAATACTTCAAATAATTCTAACAATCAATTAATAAATTTAGTTGAATTTTTTTTTGGAAAAATTCCCATTAAAAATCATTATGATCCCACCCTTGGGAGTTTTTTTTTAATTTTTTAAAAATGCCAAAATCTGCTCTAGAAACCGCAATTCTTAAAATTTCTCAATGAAAATCACATTAGAATACTTCAAATAATTCTAACAATCAATTAATATCTTTAGTTGAATTTTTTCTTGGAAAAATTCCCATTAAAAATCATCATGATCCCACCCTTGGGAGTTTTTTTTTAATTTTTTAAAAATGCCAAAATCTGCTCTAGAAACCGCAATTCTTAAAATTTCTCAATGAAAATCACATTAGAATACTTCAAATAATTCTAACAATCAATTAATATCTTTAGTTGAATTTTTTCTTGGAAAAATTCCCATTAAAAATCATCATGATCCCACCCTTGGGAGTTTTTTTTTTAATTTTTTAAAAATGCCAAAATCTGCTCTAGAAACCGCAATTCTTAAAATTTCTCAATGAAAATCACATTAGAATACTTCAAATAATTCTAACAATCAATTAATATCTTTAGTTGAATTTTTTCTTGGAAAAATTCCCATTAAAAATCATTATGATCCCACCCTTGGGAGTTTTTTTTTATTTTTTAAAAATGCCAAAATCTGCTCTAGAAACCGCAATTCTTAAAATTTCTCAATGAAAATCACATTAGAATACTTCAAATAATTCTAACAATCAATTAATATCTTTAGTTGAATTTTTTCTTGGAAAAATTCCCATTAAAAATCATCATGATCCCACCCTTGGGAGTTTTTTTTTAATTTTTTAAAAATGCCAAAATCTGCTCTAGAAACCGCAATTCTTAAAATTTCTCAATGAAAATCACATTAGAATACTTCAAATAATTCTAACAATCAATTAATATCTTTAGTTGAATTTTTTCTTGGAAAAATTCCCATTAAAAATCATCATGATCCCACCCTTGGGAGTTTTTTTTAATTTTTTAAAAATGCCAAAATCTGCTCTAGAAACCGCAATTCTTAAAATTTCTCAATGAAAATCACATTAGAATACTTCAAATAATTCTAACAATCAATTAATATCTTTAGTTGAATTTTTTCTTGGAAAAATTCCCATTAAAAATCATCATGATCCCACCCTTGGGAGTTTTTTTTTAATTTTTTAAAAATGCCAAAATCTGCTCCATAAACCGCAATTCTTAAAATTTCTCAATGAAAATCACATTAGAATACTTCAAATAATTCTAACAATCAATTAATATCTTTAGTTGAATTTTTTCTTGGAAAAATTCCCATTAAAAATCATCATGATCCCACCCTTGGGAGTTTTTTTTAATTTTTTAAAAATGCCAAAATCTGCTCTAGAAACCGCAATTCTTAAAATTTCTCAATGAAAATCACATTAGAATACTTCAAATAATTCTACCAATCAATTAATATCTTTAGTTGAATTTTTTCTTGGAAAAATTCCCATTAAAAATCATCATGATCCCACCCTTGGGAGTTTTTTTTTAATTTTTTAAAAATGCCAAAATCTGCTCTATAAACCGCAATTCTTAAAATTTCTCAATGAAAATCACATTAGAATACTTCAAATAATTCTACCAATCAATTAATATCTTTAGTTGAATTTTTTCTTGGAAAAATTCCCATTAAAAATCATCATGATCCCACCCTTGGGAGTTTTTTTTTAATTTTTTAAAAATGCCAAAATCTGCTCTAGAAACCGCAATTCTTAAAATTTCTCAATGAAAATCACATTAGAATACTTCAAATAATTCTAACAATCAATTAATATCTTTAGTTGAATTTTTTCTTGGAAAAATTCCCATTAAAAATCATTTTGATCCCACCCTTGGGAGTTTTTTTTTAATTTTTTAAAAATGCCAAAATCTGCTCTAGAAACCGCAATTCTTAAAATTTCTCAATGAAAATCACATTAGAATACTTCAAATAATTCTAACAATCAATTAATATCTTTAGTTGAATTTTTTCTTGGAAAAATTCCCATTAAAAATCATCATGATCCCACCCTTGGGAGTTTTTTTTTAATTTTTTAAAAATGCCAAAATCTGCTCTAGAAACCGCAATTCTTAAAATTTCTCAATGAAAATCACATTTGAATACTTCAAATAATTCTAACAATCAATTAATATCTTTAGTTGAATTTTTTCTTGGAAAAATTCCCATTAAAAATCATCATGATCCCACCCTTGGGAGTTTTTTTTTAATTTTTTAAAAATGCCAAAATCTGCTCTAGAAACCGCAATTCTTAAAATTTCTCAATGAAAATCACATTAGAATACTTCAAATAATTCTAACAATCAATTAATATCTTTAGTTGAATTTTTTCTTGGAAAAATTCCCATTAAAAATCATCATGATCCCACCCTTGGGAGTTTTTTTTTAATTTTTTAAAAATGCCAAAATCTGCTCTATAAACCGCAATTCTTAAAATTTCTCAATGAAAATCACATTAGAATACTTCAAATAATTCTAACAATCAATTAATATCTTTAGTTGAATTTTTTCTTGGAAAAATTCCCATTAAAAATCATCATGATCCCACCCTTGGGAGTTTTTTTTTAATTTTTTAAAAATGCCAAAATCTGCTCTATAAACCGCAATTCTTAAAATTTCTCAATGAAAATCACATTAGAATACTTCAAATAATTCTAACAATCAATTAATATCTTTAGTTGAATTTTTTCTTGGAAAAATTCCCATTAAAAATCATCATGATCCCACCCTTGGGAGTTTTTTTTTTAATTTTTTAAAAATGCCAAAATCTGCTCTAGAAACCGCAATTCTTAAAATTTCTCAATGAAAATCACATTAGAATACTTCAAATAATTCTAACAATCAATTAATATCTTTAGTTGAATTTTTTCTTGGAAAAATTCCCATTAAAAATCATTATGATCCCACCCTTGGGAGTTTTTTTTTTATTTTTTAAAAATGCCAAAATCTGCTCTAGAAACCGCAATTCTTAAAATTTCTCAATGAAAATCACATTAGAATACTTCAAATAATTCTAACAATCAATTAATATCTTTAGTTGAATTTTTTCTTGGAAAAATTCCCATTAAAAATCATCATGATCCCACCCTTGGGAGTTTTTTTTTAATTTTTTAAAAATGCCAAAATCTGCTCTAGAAACCGCAATTCTTAAAATTTCTCAATGAAAATCACATTAGAATACTTCAAATAATTCTAACAATCAATTAATATCTTTAGTTGAATTTTTTCTTGGAAAAATTCCCATTAAAAATCATCATGATCCCACCCTTGGGAGTTTTTTTTTAATTTTTTAAAAATGCCAAAATCTGCTCTAGAAACCGCAATTCTTAAAATTTCTCAATGAAAATCACATTAGAATACTTCAAATAATTCTAACAATCAATTAATATCTTTAGTTGAATTTTTTCTTGGAAAAATTCCCATTAAAAATCATCATGATCCCACCCTTGGGAGTTTTTTTTTTAATTTTTTAAAATGCCAAAATCTGCTCTAGAAACCGCAATTCTTAAAATTTCTCAATGAAAATCACATTAGAATACTTCAAATAATTCTAACAATCAATTAATATCTTTAGTTGAATTTTTTCTTGGAAAAATTCCCATTAAAAATCATCATGATCCCACCCTTGGGAGTTTTTTTTTAATTTTTTAAAAATGCCAAAATCTGCTCTAGAAACCGCAATTCTTAAAATTTCTCAATGAAAATCACATTAGAATACTTCAAATAATTCTAACAATCAATTAATATCTTTAGTTGAATTTTTTCTTGGAAAAATTCCCATTAAAAATCATCATGATCCCACCCTTGGGAGTTTTTTTTAATTTTTTAAAAATGCCAAAATCTGCTCTAGAAACCGCAATTCTTAAAATTTCTCAATGAAAATCACATTAGAATACTTCAAATAATTCTAACAATCAATTAATATCTTTAGTTGAATTTTTTCTTGGAAAAATTCCCATTAAAAATCATCATGATCCCACCCTTGGGAGTTTTTTTTTTAATTTTTTAAAAATGCCAAAATCTGCTCTAGAAACCGCAATTCTTAAAATTTCTCAATGAAAATCACATTAGAATACTTCAAATAATTCTAACAATCAATTAATATCTTTAGTTGAATTTTTTCTTGGAAAAATTCCCATTAAAAATCATTATGATCCCACCCTTGGGAGTTTTTTTTTAATTTTTTAAAAATGCCAAAATCTGCTCTAGAAACCGCAATTCTTAAAATTTCTCAATGAAAATCACATTAGAATACTTCAAATAATTCTAACAATCAATTAATATCTTTAGTTGAATTTTTTCTTGGAAAAATTCCCATTAAAAATCATCATGATCCCACCCTTGGGAGTTTTTTTTTTAATTTTTTAAAAATGCCAAAATCTGCTCTAGAAACCGCAATTCTTAAAATTTCTCAATGAAAATCACATTAGAATACTTCAAATAATTCTAACAATCAATTAATATCTTTAGTTGAATTTTTTCTTGGAAAAATTCCCATTAAAAATCATCATGATCCCACCCTTGGGAGTTTTTTTTTAATTTTTTAAAAATGCCAAAATCTGCTCTAGAAACCGCAATTCTTAAAATTTCTCAATGAAAATCACATTAGAATACTTCAAATAATTCTAACAATCAATTAATATCTTTAGTTGAATTTTTTCTTGGAAAAATTCCCATTAAAAATCATCATGATCCCACCCTTGGGAGTTTTTTTTTTAATTTTTTAAAAATGCCAAAATCTGCTCTATAAACCGCAATTCTTAAAATTTCTCAATGAAAATCACATTAGAATACTTCAAATAATTCTAACAATCAATTAATATCTTTAGTTGAATTTTTTCTTGGAAAAATTCCCATTAAAAATCATCATGATCCCACCCTTGGGAGTTTTTTTTTAAATTTTTTAAAAATTTTTAGAAACCGCAATAAAAATTAGAATACTTCAAATAATTCTAACAATCAATTAATATCTTTAGCCATCATGAAATCCAAAATCTGCTCTAGCAAAAAATTTCTCAATGAAAATCACATTAGAATACTTCAAATAATTCTAACAATCAATTAATATCTTTAGTTGAAAAAAATTCCCATTAAAAATCATCATGATCCCACCCTTGGGAATAAAAATGCCAAAATCTGCTCTATAAACCGCAATTCTTAAAATTTCTCAATGAAAATCACATTAGAATACTTCAAATAATTCTAACAATCAATTAATATCTTTAGTTGAATTTTTTCTTGGAAAAATTCCCATTAAAAATCATCATGATCCCACCCTTGGGAGTTTTTTTTTTAATTTTTTAAAAATGCCAAAATCTGCTCTAGAAACCGCAATTCTTAAAATTTCTCAATGAAAATCACATTAGAATACTTCAAATAATTCTAACAATCAATTAATATCTTTAGTTGAATTTTTTCTTGGAAAAATTCCCATTAAAAATCATTATGATCCCACCCTTGGGAGTTTTTTTTTAATTTTTTAAAAATGCCAAAATCTGCTCTAGAAACCGCAATTCTTAAAATTTCTCAATGAAAATCACATTAGAATACTTCAAATAATTCTAACAATCAATTAATATCTTTAGTTGAATTTTTTCTTGGAAAAATTCCCATTAAAAATCATCATGATCCCACCCTTGGGAGTTTTTTTTTAATTTTTTAAAAATGCCAAAATCTGCTCTAGAAACCGCAATTCTTAAAATTTCTCAATGAAAATCACATTAGAATACTTCAAATAATTCTAACAATCAATTAATATCTTTAGTTGAATTTTTTCTTGGAAAAATTCCCATTAAAAATCATCATGATCCCACCCTTGGGAGTTTTTTTTTAATTTTTTAAAAATGCCAAAATCTGCTCTAGAAACCGCAATTCTTAAAATTTCTCAATGAAAATCACATTAGAATACTTCAAATAATTCTAACAATCAATTAATATCTTTAGTTGAATTTTTTCTTGGAAAAATTCCCATTAAAAATCATCATGATCCCACCCTTGGGAGTTTTTTTTTAATTTTTTAAAAATGCCAAAATCTGCTCTAGAAACCGCAATTCTTAAAATTTCTCAATGAAAATCACATTAGAATACTTCAAATAATTCTAACAATCAATTAATATCTTTAGTTGAATTTTTTCTTGGAAAAATTCCCATTAAAAATCATCATGATCCCACCCTTGGGAGTTTTTTTTTTTAATTTTTTATTTTTTTCTTAAAAATGCCAAAATCTGCTCTAGAAACCGCAATTCTTAAAATTTCTCAATGAAAATCACATTAGAATACTTCAAATAATTCTAACAATCAATTAATATCTTTAGTTGAATTTTTTCTTGGAAAAATTCCCATTAAAAATCATCATGATCCCACCCTTGGGAGTTTTTTTTTAATTTTTTAAAAATGCCAAAATCTGCTCTAGAAACCGCAATTCTTAAAATTTCTCAATGAAAATCACATTAGAATACTTCAAATAATTCTAACAATCAATTAATATCTTTAGTTGAATTTTTTCTTGGAAAAATTCCCATTAAAAATCATCATGATCCCACCCTTGGGAGTTTTTTTTAATTTTTTAAAAATGCCAAAATCTGCTCTAGAAACCGCAATTCTTAAAATTTCTCAATGAAAATCACATTAGAATACTTCAAATAATTCTAACAATCAATTAATATCTTTAGTTGAATTTTTTCTTGGAAAAATTCCCATTAAAAATCATCATGATCCCACCCTTGGGAGTTTTTTTTTAATTTTTTAAAAATGCCAAAATCTGCTCTAGAAACCGCAATTCTTAAAATTTCTCAATGAAAATCACATTAGAATACTTCAAATAATTCTACCAATCAATTAATATCTTTAGTTGAATTTTTTCTTGGAAAAATTCCCATTAAAAATCATCATGATCCCACCCTTGGGAGTTTTTTTTTTAATTTTTTAAAAATGCCAAAATCTGCTCTAGAAACCGCAATTCTTAAAATTTCTCAATGAAAATCACATTAGAATACTTCAAATAATTCTAACAATCAATTAATATCTTTAGTTGAATTTTTTCTTGGAAAAATTCCCACCAAAAATCATTATGATCCCACCCTTGGGAGTTTTTTTTTAATTTTTTAAAAATGCCAAAATCTGCTCTAGAAACCGCAATTCTTAAAATTTCTCAATGAAAATCACATTAGAATACTTCAAATAATTCTAACAATCAATTAATATCTTTAGTTGAATTTTTTCTTGGAAAAATTCCCATTAAAAATCATCATGATCCCACCCTTGGGAGTTTTTTTTTAATTTTTTAAAAATGCCAAAATCTGCTCTAGAAACCGCAATTCTTAAAATTTCTCAATGAAAATCACATTAGAATACTTCAAATAATTCTAACAATCAATTAATATCTTTAGTTGAATTTTTTCTTGGAAAAATTCCCACCAAAAATCATTATGATCCCACCCTTGGGAGTTTTTTTTTTTAATTTTTTAAAAATGCCAAAATCTGCTCTGGAAACCGCAATTCTTAAAATTTCTCAATGAAAATCACATTAGAATACTTCAAATAATTCTAACAATCAATTAATATCTTTAGTTGAATTTTTTCTTGGAAAAATTCCCATTAAAAATCATCATGATCCCACCCTTGGGAGTTTTTTTTTTAATTTTTTAAAAATGCCAAAATCTGCTCTAGAAACCGCAATTCTTAAAATTTCTCAATGAAAATCACATTAGAATACTTCAAATAATTCTAACAATCAATTAATATCTTTAGTTGAATTTTTTCTTGGAAAAATTCCCATTAAAAATCATCATGATCCCACCCTTGGGAGTTTTTTTTTTAATTTTTTAAAAATGCCAAAATCTGCTCTAGAAACCGCAATTCTTAAAATTTCTCAATGAAAATCACATTAGAATACTTCAAATAATTCTAACAATCAATTAATATCTTTAGTTGAATTTTTTCTTGGAAAAATTCCCATTAAAAATCATCATGATCCCACCCTTGGGAGTTTTTTTTTTAATTTTTTAAAAATGCCAAAATCTGCTCTAGAAACCGCAATTCTTAAAATTTCTCAATGAAAATCACATTAGAATACTTCAAATAATTCTAACAATCAATTAATATCTTTAGTTGAATTTTTTCTTGGAAAAATTCCCATTAAAAATCATCATGATCCCACCCTTGGGAGTTTTTTTTTTAATTTTTTAAAAATGCCAAAATCTGCTCTAGAAACCGCAATTCTTAAAATTTCTCAATGAAAATCACATTAGAATACTTCAAATAATTCTACCAATCAATTAATATCTTTAGTTGAATTTTTTCTTGGAAAAATTCCCATTAAAAATCATCATGATCCCACCCTTGGGAGTTTTTTTTAATTTTTTAAAAATGCCAAAATCTGCTCTAGAAACCGCAATTCTTAAAATTTCTCAATGAAAATCACATTAGAATACTTCAAATAATTCTACCAATCAATTAATATCTTTAGTTGAATTTTTTCTTGGAAAAATTCCCATTAAAAATCATCATGATCCCACCCTTGGGAGTTTTTTTTTAATTTTTTAAAAATGCCAAAATCTGCTCTATAAACCGCAATTCTTAAAATTTCTCAATGAAAATCACATTAGAATACTTCAAATAATTCTAACAATCAATTAATATCTTTAGTTGAATTTTTTCTTGGAAAAATTCCCATTAAAAATCATCATGATCCCACCCTTGGGAGTTTTTTTTTAATTTTTTAAAAATGCCAAAATCTGCTCTAGAAACCGCAATTCTTAAAATTTCTCAATGAAAATCACATTAGAATACTTCAAATAATTCTACCAATCAATTAATATCTTTAGTTGAATTTTTTCTTGGAAAAATTCCCATTAAAAATCATTATGATCCCACCCTTGGGAGTTTTTTTTTAATTTTTTAAAAATGCCAAAATCTGCTCTAGAAACCGCAATTCTTAAAATT
Source organism: Phlebotomus papatasi (assembly GCF_024763615.1). Classification (NCBI taxonomy): domain Eukaryota; kingdom Metazoa; phylum Arthropoda; class Insecta; order Diptera; family Psychodidae; genus Phlebotomus; species Phlebotomus papatasi. Next base: position 19,234 of record NW_026604446.1, read on the forward strand.
TCTCAATGAAAATCACATTAGAATACTTCAAATAATTCTAACAATCAATTAATATCTTTAGTTGAATTTTTTCTTGGAAAAATTCCCATTAAAAATCATCATGATCCCACCCTTGGGAGTTTTTTTTTTAATTTTTTAAAAATGCCAAAATCTGCTCTAGAAACCGCAATTCTTAAAATTTCTCAATGAAAATCACATTAGAATACTTCAAATAATTCTAACAATCAATTAATATCTTTAGTTGAATTTTTTCTTGGAAAAATTCCCATTAAAAATCATCATGATCCCACCCTTGGGAGTTTTTTTTTAATTTTTTAAAAATGCCAAAATCTGCTCTAGAAACCGCAATTCTTAAAATTTCTCAATGAAAATCACATTAGAATACTTCAAATAATTCTAACAATCAATTAATATCTTTAGTTGAATTTTTTCTTGGAAAAATTCCCATTAAAAATCATTTTGATCCCACCCTTGGGAGTTTTTTTTTAATTTTTTAAAAATGCCAAAATCTGCTCTAGAAACCGCAATTCTTAAAATTTCTCAATGAAAATCACATTAGAATACTTCAAATAATTCTAACAATCAATTAATATCTTTAGTTGAATTTTTTCTTGGAAAAATTCCCATTAAAAAATCATTATGATCCCACCCTTGGGAGTTTTTTTTTTGGGAGTTTTTTTTTTAATTTTTTAAAAATGCCAAAATCTGCTCTAGAAACCGCAATTCTTAAAATTTCTCAATGAAAATCACATTAGAATACTTCAAATAATTCTAACAATCAATTAATATCTTTAGTTGAATTTTTTCTTGGAAAAATTCCCATTAAAAATCATTATGATCCCACCCTTGGGAGTTTTTTTTTAATTTTTTAAAAATGCCAAAATCTGCTCTAGAAACCGCAATTCTTAAAATTTCTCAATGAAAATCACATTAGAATACTTCAAATAATTCTAACAATCAATTAATATCTTTAGTTGAATTTTTTCTTGGAAAAATTCCCATTAAAAATCATCATGATCCCACCCTTGGGAGTTTTTTTTTAATTTTTTAAAAATGCCAAAATCTGCTCTAGAAACCGCAATTCTTAAAATTTCTCAATGAAAATCACATTAGAATACTTCAAATAATTCTAACAATCAATTAATATCTTTAGTTGAATTTTTTCTTGGAAAAATTCCCATTAAAAATCATCATGATCCCACCCTTGGGAGTTTTTTTTTTAATTTTTTAAAAATGCCAAAATCTGCTCTAGAAACCGCAATTCTTAAAATTTCTCAATGAAAATCACATTAGAATACTTCAAATAATTCTAACAATCAATTAATATCTTTAGTTGAATTTTTTCTTGGAAAAATTCCCATTAAAAATCATTATGATCCCACCCTTGGGAGTTTTTTTTTAATTTTTTAAAAATGCCAAAATCTGCTCTAGAAACCGCAATTCTTAAAATTTCTCAATGAAAATCACATTAGAATACTTCAAATAATTCTAACAATCAATTAATATCTTTAGTTGAATTTTTTCTTGGAAAAATTCCCATTAAAAATCATCATGATCCCACCCTTGGGAGTTTTTTTTTAATTTTTTAAAAATGCCAAAATCTGCTCTAGAAACCGCAATTCTTAAAATTTCTCAATGAAAATCACATTAGAATACTTCAAATAATTCTAACAATCAATTAATATCTTTAGTTGAATTTTTTCTTGGAAAAATTCCCATTAAAAATCATCATGATCCCACCCTTGGGAGTTTTTTTTTAATTTTTTAAAAATGCCAAAATCTGCTCTAGAAACCGCAATTCTTAAAATTTCTCAATGAAAATCACATTAGAATACTTCAAATAATTCTAACAATCAATTAATATCTTTAGTTGAATTTTTTCTTGGAAAAATTCCCATTAAAAATCATCATGATCCCACCCTTGGGAGTTTTTTTTTAATTTTTTAAAAATGCCAAAATCTGCTCTAGAAACCGCAATTCTTAAAATTTCTCAATGAAAATCACATTAGAATACTTCAAATAATTCTAACAATCAATTAATATCTTTAGTTGAATTTTTTCTTGGAAAAATTCCCATTAAAAATCATCATGATCCCACCCTTGGGAGTTTTTTTTTAATTTTTTAAAAATGCCAAAATCTGCTCTAGAAACCGCAATTCTTAAAATTTCTCAATGAAAATCACATTAGAATACTTCAAATAATTCTAACAATCAATTAATATCTTTAGTTGAATTTTTTCTTGGAAAAATTCCCATTAAAAATCATCATGATCCCACCCTTGGGAGTTTTTTTTTAATTTTTTAAAAATGCCAAAATCTGCTCTAGAAACCGCAATTCTTAAAATTTCTCAATGAAAATCACATTAGAATACTTCAAATAATTCTAACAATCAATTAATATCTTTAGTTGAATTTTTTCTTGGAAAAATTCCCATTAAAAATCATCATGATCCCACCCTTGGGAGTTTTTTTTTAATTTTTTAAAAATGCCAAAATCTGCTCTATAAACCGCAATTCTTAAAATTTCTCAATGAAAATCACATTAGAATACTTCAAATAATTCTAACAATCAATTAATATCTTTAGTTGAATTTTTTCTTGGAAAAATTCCCATTAAAAATCATCATGATCCCACCCTTGGGAGTTTTTTTTTAATTTTTTAAAAATGCCAAAATCTGCTCTAGAAACCGCAATTCTTAAAATTTCTCAATGAAAATCACATTAGAATACTTCAAATAATTCTACCAATCAATTAATATCTTTAGTTGAATTTTTTCTTGGAAAAATTCCCATTAAAAATCATCATGATCCCACCCTTGGGAGTTTTTTTTTAATTTTTTAAAAATGCCAAAATCTGCTCTAGAAACCGCAATTCTTAAAATTTCTCAATGAAAATCACATTAGAATACTTCAAATAATTCTAACAATCAATTAATATCGTTAGTTGAATTTTTTCTTGGAAAAATTCCCATTAAAAATCATCATGATCCCACCCTTGGGAGTTTTTTTTTAATTTTTTAAAAATGCCAAAATCTGCTCTAGAAACCGCAATTCTTAAAATTTCTCAATGAAAATCACATTAGAATACTTCAAATAATTCTAACAATCAATTAATATCTTTAGTTGAATTTTTTCTTGGAAAAATTCCCATTAAAAATCATCATGATCCCACCCTTGGGAGTTTTTTTTTAATTTTTTAAAAATGCCAAAATTCTGCTCTAGTTGAAAAAAATTCCGCAATTCTTGCTCTAAAACCGCAATTTCTCAATGAAAATCACATTAGAATACTTCAAATAATTCTAACAATCAATTAATATCAATTAATATCTTTAGTTGAATTTTTTCTTGGAAAAATTCCCATTAAAAATCATCATGATCCCACCCTTGGGAGTTTTTTTTTAATTTTTTAAAAATGCCAAAATCTGCTCTAGAAACCGCAATTCTTAAAATTTCTCAATGAAAATCACATTAGAATACTTCAAATAATTCTAACAATCAATTAATATCTTTAGTTGAATTTTTTCTTGGAATAATTCCCATTAAAAATCATCATGATCCCACCCTTGGGAGTTTTTTTTTTAATTTTTTAAAAATGCCAAAATCTGCTCTAGAAACCGCAATTCTTAAAATTTCTCAATGAAAATCACATTAGAATACTTCAAATAATTCTAACAATCAATTAATATCTTTAGTTGAATTTTTTCTTGGAAAAATTCCCATTAAAAATCATTTTGATCCCACCCTTGGGAGTTTTTTTTTAATTTTTTAAAAATGCCAAAATCTGCTCTAGAAACCGCAATTCTTAAAATTTCTCAATGAAAATCACATTAGAATACTTCAAATAATTCTAACAATCAATTAATATCTTTAGTTGAATTTTTTCTTGGAAAAATTCCCATTAAAAATCATTATGATCCCACCCTTGGGAGTTTTTTTTTTAATTTTTTAAAAATGCCAAAATCTGCTCTAGAAACCGCAATTCTTAAAATTTCTCAATGAAAATCACATTAGAATACTTCAAATAATTCTAACAATCAATTAATATCTTTAGTTGAATTTTTTCTTGGAAAAATTCCCATTAAAAATCATTATGATCCCACCCTTGGGAGTTTTTTTTAATTTTTTAAAAATGCCAAAATCTGCTCTAGAAACCGCAATTCTTAAAATTTCTCAATGAAAATCACATTAGAATACTTCAAATAATTCTAACAATCAATTAATATCTTTAGTTGAATTTTTTCTTGGAAAAATTCCCATTAAAAATCATCATGATCCCACCCTTGGGAGTTTTTTTTTAATTTTTTAAAAATGCCAAAATCTGCTCTAGAAACCGCAATTCTTAAAATTTCTCAATGAAAATCACATTAGAATACTTCAAATAATTCTAACAATCAATTAATATCTTTAGTTGAATTTTTTCTTGGAAAAATTCCCATTAAAAATCATCATGATCCCACCCTTGGGAGTTTTTTTTTTAATTTTTTAAAAATGCCAAAATCTGCTCTAGAAACCGCAATTCTTAAAATTTCTCAATGAAAATCACATTAGAATACTTCAAATAATTCTAACAATCAATTAATATCTTTAGTTGAATTTTTTCTTGGAAAAATTCCCACCAAAAATCATTATGATCCCACCCTTGGGAGTTTTTTTTAATTTTTTAAAAATGCCAAAATCTGCTCTAGAAACCGCAATTCTTAAAATTTCTCAATGAAAATCACATTAGAATACTTCAAATAATTCTAACAATCAATTAATATCTTTAGTTGAATTTTTTCTTGGAAAAATTCCCATTAAAAATCATCATGATCCCACCCTTGGGAGTTTTTTTTTAATTTTTTAAAAATGCCAAAATCTGCTCTAGAAACCGCAATTCTTAAAATTTCTCAATAAAAAACACATTAGAATACTTCAAATAATTCTAACAATCAATTAATATCTTTAGTTGAATTTTTTCTTGGAAAAATTCCCATTAAAAATCATCATGATCCCACCCTTGGGAGTTTTTTTTTAATTTTTTAAAAATGTCAAAATCTGCTCTAGAAACCACAATTCTTAAAATTTCTCAATGAAAATCACATTAGAATACTTCAAATAATTCTAACAATCAATTAATATCTTTAGTTGAATTTTTTCTTGGAAAAATTCCCATTAAAAATCATCATGATCCCACCCTTGGGAGTTTTTTTTTAATTTTTTAAAAATGCCAAAATCTGCTCTATAAACCGCAATTCTTAAAATTTCTCAATGAAAATCACATTAGAATACTTCAAATAATTCTAACAATCAATTAATATCTTTAGTTGAATTTTTTCTTGGAAAAATTCCCATTAAAAATCATCATGATCCCACCCTTGGGAGTTTTTTTTTTAATTTTTTAAAAATGCCAAAATCTGCTCTATAAACCGCAATTCTTAAAATTTCTCAATGAAAATCACATTAGAATACTTCAAATAATTCTAACAATCAATTAATATCTTTAGTTGAATTTTTTCTTGGAAAAATTCCCATTAAAAATCATTATGATCCCACCCTTGGGAGTTTTTTTTTAATTTTTTAAAAATGCCAAAATCTGCTCTAGAAACCGCAATTCTTAAAATTTCTCAATGAAAATCACATTAGAATACTTCAAATAATTCTACCAATCAATTAATGTCTTTAGTTGAATTTTTTCTTGGAAAAATTCCCATTAAAAATCATCATGATCCCACCCTTGGGAGTTTTTTTTTAATTTTTTAAAAATGCCAAAATCTGCTCTATAAACCGCAATTCTTAAAATTTCTCAATGAAAATCACATTAGAATACTTCAAATAATTCTAACAATCAATTAATATCTTTAGTTGAATTTTTTCTTGGAAAAATTCCCATTAAAAATCATCATGATCCCACCCTTGGGAGTTTTTTTTTAATTTTTTAAAAATGCCAAAATCTGCTCTAGAAACCGCAATTCTTAAAATTTCTCAATGAAAATCACATTAGAATACTTCAAATAATTCTAACAATCAATTAATATCTTTAGTTGAATTTTTTCTTGGAAAAATTCCCATTAAAAATCATTATGATCCCACCCTTGGGAGTTTTTTTTTTAATTTTTTAAAAATGCCAAAATCTGCTCTAGAAACCGCAATTCTTAAAATTTCTCAATGAAAATCACATTAGAATACTTCAAATAATTCTACCAATCAATTAATGTCTTTAGTTGAATTTTTTCTTGGAAAAATTCCCATTAAAAATCATCATGATCCCACCCTTGGGAGTTTTTTTTTTAATTTTTTAAAAATGCCAAAATCTGCTCTAGAAACCGCAATTCTTAAAATTTCTCAATGAAAATCACATTAGAATACTTCAAATAATTCTAACAATCAATTAATATCTTTAGTTGAATTTTTTCTTGGAAAAATTCCCATTAAAAATCATCATGATCCCACCCTTGGGAGTTTTTTTTTAATTTTTTAAAAATGCCAAAATCTGCTCTAGAAACCGCAATTCTTAAAATTTCTCAATGAAAATCACATTAGAATACTTCAAATAATTCTAACAATCAATTAATATCTTTAGTTGAATTTTTTCTTGGAAAAATTCCCATTAAAAATCATTATGATCCCACCCTTGGGAGTTTTTTTTTTAATTTTTTAAAAATGCCAAAATCTGCTCTAGAAACCGCAATTCTTAAAATTTCTCAATGAAAATCACATTAGAATACTTCAAATAATTCTAACAATCAATTAATATCTTTAGTTGAATTTTTTCTTGGAAAAATTCCCATTAAAAATCATTATGATCCCACCCTTGGGAGTTTTTTTTTAATTTTTTAAAAATGCCAAAATCTGCTCTAGAAACCGCAATTCTTAAAATTTCTCAATGAAAATCACATTAGAATACTTCAAATAATTCTACCAATCAATTAATGTCTTTAGTTGAATTTTTTCTTGGAAAAATTCCCATTAAAAATCATCATGATCCCACCCTTGGGAGTTTTTTTTTATTTTTTTAAAAATGCCAAAATCTGCTCTATAAACCGCAATTCTTAAAATTTCTCAATGAAAATCACATTAGAATACTTCAAATAATTCTAACAATCAATTAATATCTTTAGTTGAATTTTTTCTTGGAAAAATTCCCATTAAAAATCATCATGATCCCACCCTTGGGAGTTTTTTTTTTAATTTTTTAAAAATGCCAAAATCTGCTCTAGAAACCGCAATTCTTAAAATTTCTCAATGAAAATCACATTAGAATACTTCAAATAATTCTAACAATCAATTAATATCTTTAGTTGAATTTTTTCTTGGAAAAATTCCCATTAAAAATCATCATGATCCCACCCTTGGGAGTTTTTTTTTTAATTTTTTAAAAATGCCAAAATCTGCTCTAGAAACCGCAATTCTTAAAATTTCTCAATGAAAATCACATTAGAATACTTCAAATAATTCTAACAATCAATTAATATCTTTAGTTGAATTTTTTCTTGGAAAAATTCCCATTAAAAATCATCATGATCCCACCCTTGGGAGTTTTTTTTTAATTTTTTAAAAATGCCAAAATCTGCTCTAGAAACCGCAATTCTTAAAATTTCTCAATGAAAATCACATTAGAATACTTCAAATAATTCTACCAATCAATTAATATCTTTAGTTGAATTTTTTCTTGGAAAAATTCCCATTAAAAATCATCATGATCCCACCCTTGGGAGTTTTTTTTTAATTTTTTAAAAATGCCAAAATCTGCTCTAGAAACCGCAATTCTTAAAATTTCTCAATGAAAATCACATTAGAATACTTCAAATAATTCTAACAATCAATTAATATCGTTAGTTGAATTTTTTCTTGGAAAAATTCCCATTAAAAATCATCATGATCCCACCCTTGGGAGTTTTTTTTTAATTTTTTAAAAATGCCAAAATCTGCTCTAGAAACCGCAATTCTTAAAATTTCTCAATGAAAATCACATTAGAATACTTCAAATAATTCTACCAATCAATTAATATCTTTAGTTGAATTTTTTCTTGGAAAAATTCCCATTAAAAATCATCATGATCCCACCCTTGGGAGTTTTTTTTTAATTTTTTAAAAATGCCAAAATCTGCTCTAGAAACCGCAATTCTTAAAATTTCTCAATGAAAATCACATTAGAATACTTCAAATAATTCTAACAATCAATTAATATCGTTAGTTGAATTTTTTCTTGGAAAAATTCCCATTAAAAATCATCATGATCCCACCCTTGGGAGTTTTTTTTTAATTTTTTAAAAATGCCAAAATCTGCTCTAGAAACCGCAATTCTTAAAATTTCTCAATGAAAATCACATTAGAATACTTCAAATAATTCTAACAATCAATTAATATCTTTAGTTGAATTTTTTCTTGGAAAAATTCCCATTAAAAATCATCATGATCCCACCCTTGGGAGTTTTTTTTTAATTTTTTAAAAATGCCAAAATCTGCTCTAGAAACCGCAATTCTTAAAATTTCTCAATGAAAATCACATTAGAATACTTCAAATAATTCTAACAATCAATTAATATCTTTAGTTGAATTTTTTCTTGGAAAAATTCCCATTAAAAATCATCATGATCCCACCCTTGGGAGTTTTTTTTTAATTTTTTAAAAATGCCAAAATCTGCTCTAGAAACCGCAATTCTTAAAATTTCTCAATGAAAATCACATTAGAATACTTCAAATAATTCTAACAATCAATTAATATCTTTAGTTGAATTTTTTCTTGGAAAAATTCCCATTAAAAATCATCATGATCCCACCCTTGGGAGTTTTTTTTTTAATTTTTTAAAAATGCCAAAATCTGCTCTAGAAACCGCAATTCTTAAAATTTCTCAATGAAAATCACATTAGAATACTTCAAATAATTCTAACAATCAATTAATATCTTTAGTTGAATTTTTTCTTGGAAAAATTCCCATTAAAAATCATTTTGATCCCACCCTTGGGAGTTTTTTTTTAATTTTTTAAAAATGCCAAAATCTGCTCTAGAAACCGCAATTCTTAAAATTTCTCAATGAAAATCACATTAGAATACTTCAAATAATTCTAACAATCAATTAATATCTTTAGTTGAATTTTTTCTTGGAAAAATTCCCATTAAAAATCATTATGATCCCACCCTTGGGAGTTTTTTTTTTAATTTTTTAAAAATGCCAAAATCTGCTCTAGAAACCGCAATTCTTAAAATTTCTCAATGAAAATCACATTAGAATACTTCAAATAATTCTAACAATCAATTAATATCTTTAGTTGAATTTTTTCTTGGAAAAATTCCCATTAAAAATCATTATGATCCCACCCTTGGGAGTTTTTTTTAATTTTTTAAAAATGCCAAAATCTGCTCTAGAAACCGCAATTCTTAAAATTTCTCAATGAAAATCACATTAGAATACTTCAAATAATTCTAACAATCAATTAATATCTTTAGTTGAATTTTTTCTTGGAAAAATTCCCATTAAAAATCATCATGATCCCACCCTTGGGAGTTTTTTTTTAATTTTTTAAAAATGCCAAAATCTGCTCTAGAAACCGCAATTCTTAAAATTTCTCAATGAAAATCACATTAGAATACTTCAAATAATTCTAACAATCAATTAATATCTTTAGTTGAATTTTTTCTTGGAAAAATTCCCATTAAAAATCATCATGATCCCACCCTTGGGAGTTTTTTTTTTAATTTTTTAAAAATGCCAAAATCTGCTCTAGAAACCGCAATTCTTAAAATTTCTCAATGAAAATCACATTAGAATACTTCAAATAATTCTAACAATCAATTAATATCTTTAGTTGAATTTTTTCTTGGAAAAATTCCCACCAAAAATCATTATGATCCCACCCTTGGGAGTTTTTTTTAATTTTTTAAAAATGCCAAAATCTGCTCTAGAAACCGCAATTCTTAAAATTTCTCAATGAAAATCACATTAGAATACTTCAAATAATTCTAACAATCAATTAATATCTTTAGTTGAATTTTTTCTTGGAAAAATTCCCATTAAAAATCATCATGATCCCACCCTTGGGAGTTTTTTTTTAATTTTTTAAAAATGCCAAAATCTGCTCTAGAAACCGCAATTCTTAAAATTTCTCAATAAAAAACACATTAGAATACTTCAAATAATTCTAACAATCAATTAATATCTTTAGTTGAATTTTTTCTTGGAAAAATTCCCATTAAAAATCATCATGATCCCACCCTTGGGAGTTTTTTTTTAATTTTTTAAAAATGTCAAAATCTGCTCTAGAAACCACAATTCTTAAAATTTCTCAATGAAAATCACATTAGGATACTTCAAATAATTCTAACAATCAATTAATATCTTTAGTTGAATTTTTTCTTGGAAAAATTCCCATTAAAAATCATCATGATCCCACCCTTGGGAGTTTTTTTTTAATTTTTTAAAAATTCCAAAATCTGCTCTATAAACCGCAATTCTTAAAATTTCTCAATGAAAATCACATTAGAATACTTCAAATAATTCTAACAATCAATTAATATCTTTAGTTGAATTTTTTCTTGGAAAAATTCCCATTAAAAATCATCATGATCCCACCCTTGGGAGTTTTTTTTTTAATTTTTTAAAAATGCCAAAATCTGCTCTATAAACCGCAATTCTTAAAATTTCTCAATGAAAATCACATTAGAATACTTCAAATAATTCTAACAATCAATTAATATCTTTAGTTGAATTTTTTCTTGGAAAAATTCCCATTAAAAATCATTATGATCCCACCCTTGGGAGTTTTTTTTTAATTTTTTAAAAATGCCAAAATCTGCTCTAGAAACCGCAATTCTTAAAATTTCTCAATGAAAATCACATTAGAATACTTCAAATAATTCTACCAATCAATTAATGTCTTTAGTTGAATTTTTTCTTGGAAAAATTCCCATTAAAAATCATCATGATCCCACCCTTGGGAGTTTTTTTTTAATTTTTTAAAAATGCCAAAATCTGCTCTATAAACCGCAATTCTTAAAATTTCTCAATGAAAATCACATTAGAATACTTCAAATAATTCTAACAATCAATTAATATCTTTAGTTGAATTTTTTCTTGGAAAAATTCCCATTAAAAATCATCATGATCCCACCCTTGGGAGTTTTTTTTTAATTTTTTAAAAATGCCAAAATCTGCTCTAGAAACCGCAATTCTTAAAATTTCTCAATGAAAATCACATTAGAATACTTCAAATAATTCTAACAATCAATTAATATCTTTAGTTGAATTTTTTCTTGGAAAAATTCCCATTAAAAATCATTATGATCCCACCCTTGGGAGTTTTTTTTTAATTTTTTAAAAATGCCAAAATCTGCTCTAGAAACCGCAATTCTTAAAATTTCTCAATGAAAATCACATTAGAATACTTCAAATAATTCTACCAATCAATTAATGTCTTTAGTTGAATTTTTTCTTGGAAAAATTCCCATTAAAAATCATCATGATCCCACCCTTGGGAGTTTTTTTTTTAATTTTTTAAAAATGCCAAAATCTGCTCTAGAAACCGCAATTCTTAAAATTTCTCAATGAAAATCACATTAGAATACTTCAAATAATTCTAACAATCAATTAATATCTTTAGTTGAATTTTTTCTTGGAAAAATTCCCATTAAAAATCATCATGATCCCACCCTTGGGAGTTTTTTTTTAATTTTTTAAAAATGCCAAAATCTGCTCTAGAAACCGCAATTCTTAAAATTTCTCAATGAAAATCACATTAGAATACTTCAAATAATTCTAACAATCAATTAATATCTTTAGTTGAATTTTTTCTTGGAAAAATTCCCATTAAAAATCATTATGATCCCACCCTTGGGAGTTTTTTTTTTAATTTTTTAAAAATGCCAAAATCTGCTCTAGAAACCGCAATTCTTAAAATTTCTCAATGAAAATCACATTAGAATACTTCAAATAATTCTAACAATCAATTAATATCTTTAGTTGAATTTTTTCTTGGAAAAATTCCCATTAAAAATCATTATGATCCCACCCTTGGGAGTTTTTTTTTAATTTTTTAAAAATGCCAAAATCTGCTCTAGAAACCGCAATTCTTAAAATTTCTCAATGAAAATCACATTAGAATACTTCAAATAATTCTAACAATCAATTAATATCTTTAGTTGAATTTTTTCTTGGAAAAATTCCCATTAAAAATCATTATGATCCCACCCTTGGGAGTTTTTTTTTAATTTTTTAAAAATGCCAAAATCTGCTCTAGAAACCGCAATTCTTAAAATTTCTCAATGAAAATCACATTAGAATACTTCAAATAATTCTACCAATCAATTAATGTCTTTAGTTGAATTTTTTCTTGGAAAAATTCCCATTAAAAATCATCATGATCCCACCCTTGGGAGTTTTTTTTTAATTTTTTAAAAATGCCAAAATCTGCTCTATAAACCGCAATTCTTAAAATTTCTCAATGAAAATCACATTAGAATACTTCAAATAATTCTAACAATCAATTAATATCTTTAGTTGAATTTTTTCTTGGAAAAATTCCCATTAAAAATCATCATGATCCCACCCTTGGGAGTTTTTTTTTTAATTTTTTAAAAATGCCAAAATCTGCTCTAGAAACCGCAATTCTTAAAATTTCTCAATGAAAATCACATTAGAATACTTCAAATAATTCTAACAATCAATTAATATCTTTAGTTGAATTTTTTCTTGGAAAAATTCCCATTAAAAATCATCATGATCCCACCCTTGGGAGTTTTTTTTTTAATTTTTTAAAAATGCCAAAATCTGCTCTAGAAACCGCAATTCTTAAAATTTCTCAATGAAAATCACATTAGAATACTTCAAATAATTCTAACAATCAATTAATATCTTTAGTTGAATTTTTTCTTGGAAAAATTCCCATTAAAAATCATCATGATCCCACCCTTGGGAGTTTTTTTTTAATTTTTTAAAAATGCCAAAATCTGCTCTAGAAACCGCAATTCTTAAAATTTCTCAATGAAAATCACATTAGAATACTTCAAATAATTCTAACAATCAATTAATATCTTTAGTTGAATTTTTTCTTGGAAAAATTCCCATTAAAAATCATTATGATCCCACCCTTGGGAGTTTTTTTTTTAATTTTTTAAAAATGCCAAAATCTGCTCTAGAAACCGCAATTCTTAAAATTTCTCAATGAAAATCACATTAGAATACTTCAAATAATTCTAACAATCAATTAATATCTTTAGTTGAATTTTTTCTTGGAAAAATTCCCATTAAAAATCATTATGATCCCACCCTTGGGAGTTTTTTTTTTAATTTTTTAAAAATGCCAAAATCTGCTCTAGAAACCGCAATTCTTAAAATTTCTCAATGAAAATCACATTAGAATACTTCAAATAATTCTAACAATCAATTAATATCTTTTAGTTGAATTTTTTCTTGGAAAAATTCCCATTAAAAATCATCATGATCCCACCCTTGGGAGTTTTTTTTTAATTTTTTAAAAATGCCAAAATCTGCTCTAGAAACCGCAATTCTTAAAATTTCTCAATGAAAATCACATTAGAATACTTCAAATAATTCTAACAATCAATTAATATCTTTAGTTGAATTTTTTCTTGGAAAAATTCCCATTAAAAATCATCATGATCCCACCCTTGGGAGTTTTTTTTTAATTTTTTAAAAATGCCAAAATCTGCTCTAGAAACCGCAATTCTTAAAATTTCTCAATGAAAATCACATTAGAATACTTCAAATAATTCTAACAATCAATTAATATCTTTAGTTGAATTTTTTCTTGGAAAAATTCCCATTAAAAATCATCATGATCCCACCCTTGGGAGTTTTTTTTTAATTTTTTAAAAATGCCAAAATCTGCTCTAGAAACCGCAATTCTTAAAATTTCTCAATGAAAATCACATTAGAATACTTCAAATAATTCTAACAATCAATTAATATCTTTAGTTGAATTTTTTCTTGGAATATCTTTAGTTGAATTTTTTCTTGGAAAAATTCCCATTAAAAATCATCATGATCCCACCCTTGGGAGTTTTTTTTTAATTTTTTAAAAATGCCAAAATCTGCTCTAGAAACCGCAATTCTTAAAATTTCTCAATGAAAATCACATTAGAATACTTCAAATAATTCTAACAATCAATTAATATCTTTAGTTGAATTTTTTCTTGGAAAAATTCCCATTAAAAATCATCATGATCCCACCCTTGGGAGTTTTTTTTTAATTTTTTAAAAATGCCAAAATCTGCTCTAGAAACCGCAATTCTTAAAATTTCTCAATGAAAATCACATTAGAATACTTCAAATAATTCTAACAATCAATTAATATCTTTAGTTGAATTTTTTCTTGGAAAAATTCCCATTAAAAATCATTATGATCCCACCCTTGGGAGTTTTTTTTTTAATTTTTTAAAAATGCCAAAATCTGCTCTAGAAACCGCAATTCTTAAAATTTCTCAATGAAAATCACATTAGAATACTTCAAATAATTCTAACAATCAATTAATATCTTTAGTTGAATTTTTTCTTGGAAAAATTCCCATTAAAAATCATTATGATCCCACCCTTGGGAGTTTTTTTTAATTTTTTAAAAATGCCAAAATCTGCTCTAGAAACCGCAATTCTTAAAATTTCTCAATGAAAATCACATTAGAATACTTCAAATAATTCTAACAATCAATTAATATCTTTAGTTGAATTTTTTCTTGGAAAAATTCCCATTAAAAATCATCATGATCCCACCCTTGGGAGTTTTTTTTTAATTTTTTAAAAATGCCAAAATCTGCTCTAGAAACCGCAATTCTTAAAATTTCTCAATGAAAATCACATTAGAATACTTCAAATAATTCTAACAATCAATTAATATCTTTAGTTGAATTTTTTCTTGGAAAAATTCCCATTAAAAATCATCATGATCCCACCCTTGGGAGTTTTTTTTTTAATTTTTTAAAAATGCCAAAATCTGCTCTAGAAACCGCAATTCTTAAAATTTCTCAATGAAAATCACATTAGAATACTTCAAATAATTCTAACAATCAATTAATATCTTTAGTTAAATTTTTTCTTGGAAAAATTCCCATTAAAAATCATCATGATCCCACCCTTGGGAGTTTTTTTTTAATTTTTTAAAAATGCCAAAATCTGCTCTAGAAACCGCAATTCTTAAAATTTCTCAATGAAAATCACATTAGAATACTTCAAATAATTCTAACAATCAATTAATATCTTTAGTTGAATTTTTTCTTGGAAAAATTCCCATTAAAAATCATCATGATCCCACCCTTGGGAGTTTTTTTTTAATTTTTTAAAAATGCCAAAATCTGCTCTATAAACCGCAATTCTTAAAATTTCTCAATGAAAATCACATTAGAATACTTCAAATAATTCTAACAATCAATTAATGTCTTTAGTTGAATTTTTTCTTGGAAAAATTCCCATTAAAAATCATCATGATCCCACCCTTGGGAGTTTTTTTTTATTTTTTTAAAAATGCCAAAATCTGCTCTATAAACCGCAATTCTTAAAATTTCTCAATGAAAATCACATTAGAATACTTCAAATAATTCTAACAATCAATTAATATCTTTAGTTGAATTTTTTCTTGGAAAAATTCCCATTAAAAATCATCATGATCCCACCCTTGGGAGTTTTTTTTTTAATTTTTTAAAAATGCCAAAATCTGCTCTAGAAACCGCAATTCTTAAAATTTCTCAATGAAAATCACATTAGAATACTTCAAATAATTCTAACAATCAATTAATATCTTTAGTTGAATTTTTTCTTGGAAAAATTCCCATTAAAAATCATCATGATCCCACCCTTGGGAGTTTTTTTTTTAATTTTTTAAAAATGCCAAAATCTGCTCTAGAAACCGCAATTCTTAAAATTTCTCAATGAAAATCACATTAGAATACTTCAAATAATTCTAACAATCAATTAATATCTTTAGTTGAATTTTTTCTTGGAAAAATTCCCATTAAAAATCATCATGATCCCACCCTTGGGAGTTTTTTTTTAATTTTTTAAAAATGCCAAAATCTGCTCTAGAAACCGCAATTCTTAAAATTTCTCAATGAAAATCACATTAGAATACTTCAAATAATTCTAACAATCAATTAATATCTTTAGTTGAATTTTTTCTTGGAAAAATTCCCATTAAAAATCATTATGATCCCACCCTTGGGAGTTTTTTTTTTAATTTTTTAAAAATGCCAAAATCTGCTCTAGAAACCGCAATTCTTAAAATTTCTCAATGAAAATCACATTAGAATACTTCAAATAATTCTAACAATCAATTAATATCTTTAGTTGAATTTTTTCTTGGAAAAATTCCCATTAAAAATCATTATGATCCCACCCTTGGGAGTTTTTTTTTAATTTTTTAAAAATGCCAAAATCTGCTCTAGAAACCGCAATTCTTAAAATTTCTCAATGAAAATCACATTAGAATACTTCAAATAATTCTAACAATCAATTAATATCTTTAGTTGAATTTTTTCTTGGAAAAATTCCCATTAAAAATCATCATGATCCCACCCTTGGGAGTTTTTTTTTAATTTTTTAAAAATGCCAAAATCTGCTCTAGAAACCGCAATTCTTAAAATTTCTCAATGAAAATCACATTAGAATACTTCAAATAATTCTACCAATCAATTAATATCTTTAGTTGAATTTTTTCTTGGAAAAATTCCCATTAAAAATCATCATGATCCCACCCTTGGGAGTTTTTTTTTAATTTTTTAAAAATGCCAAAATCTGCTCTAGAAACCGCAATTCTTAAAATTTCTCAATGAAAATCACATTAGAATACTTCAAATAATTCTAACAATCAATTAATATCTTTAGTTGAATTTTTTCTTGGAAAAATTCCCATTAAAAATCATCATGATCCCACCCTTGGGAGTTTTTTTTTTAATTTTTTAAAAATGCCAAAATCTGCTCTAGAAACCGCAATTCTTAAAATTTCTCAATGAAAATCACATTAGAATACTTCAAATAATTCTAACAATCAATTAATATCTTTAGT
>NW_026604447.1:0-36210 GCF_024763615.1 Phlebotomus papatasi
ATTGATTTCCATTGCGGAATTTGCAAAATCTCGACAACAAATTTTTTGACCAAAAAAATCGATAGGCTAACCTCTTACAGTTTTTTCAAAAATTCGAAAATCTGCCCTAAAAACCGTAATTCTCAATATTTCTGGATGAAATTCACAAAGAATACTTGAAATGGTCCTACTAATTGATTCCCATTGCGAAATTTGCAAAATCTCGACAAAAAAATTTTTGACCAAAAAAATCGATAGGCTAACCCCTTACAGTTTTTTCAAAAATTCGAAAATCTGCCCTAAAAACCGTAATTCTCAATATTTCTGGATGAAATTCACAAAGAATACTTGAAATGGTCCTACTAATTGATTTCCATTGCGGAATTTGCAAAATCTCGACAAAAAAATTTTTTGACCAAAAAAATCGATAGGCTAACCCCTTACAGTTTTTTCAAAAATTCGAAAATCTGCCCTAAAAACCGTAATTCTCAATATTTCTGGATGAAATTCACAAAGAATACTTGAAATGGTCCTACTAATTGATTTCCATTGCGGAATTTGCAAAATCTCGACAAAAAATTTTTTGACCAAAAAAATCGATAGGCTAACCCCTTACAGTTTTTTCAAAAATTCGAAAATCTGCCCTAAAAACCGTAATTCTCAATATTTCTGGATGAAATTCACAAAGAATACTTGAAATGGTCCTACTAATTGATTCCCATTGCGGAATTTGCAAAATCTCGACAAAAAATTTTTTGACCAAAAAAATCGATAGGCTAACCCCTTACAGTTTTTTCAAAAATTCGAAAATCTGCCCTAAAAACCGTAATTCTCAATATTTCTGGATGAAATTCACAAAGAATACTTGAAATGGTCCTACTAATTGATTTCCATTGCGGAATTTGCAAAATCTCGACAAAAAATTTTTTGACCAAAAAAATCGATAGGCTAACCCCTTACAGTTTTTTCAAAAATTCGAAAATCTGCCCTAAAAACCGTAATTCTCAATATTTCTGGATGAAATTCACAAAGAATACTTGAAATGGTCCTACTAATTGATTTCCATTGCGGAATTTGCAAAATCTCGACAAAAAATTTTTTGACCAAAAAAATCGATAGGCTAACCCCTTACAGTTTTTTCAAAAATTCGAAAATCTGCCCTAAAAACCGTAATTCTCAATATTTCTGGATGAAATTCACAAAGAATACTTGAAATGGTCCTACTAATTGATTTCCATTGCGGAATTTGCAAAATCTCGACAAAAAATTTTTTTGACCAAAAAAATCGATAGGCTAACCCCTTACAGTTTTTTCAAAAATTCGAAAATCTGCCCTAAAAACCGTAATTCTCAATATTTCTGGATGAAATTCACAAAGAATACTTGAAATGGTCCTACTAATTGATTTCCATTGCGGAATTTGCAAAATCTCGACAAAAAATTTTTTGACCAAAAAAATCGATAGGCTAACCCCTTACAGTTTTTTCAAAAATTCGAAAATCTGCCCTAAAAACCGTAATTCTCAATATTTCTGGATGAAATTCACAAAGAATACTTGAAATGGTCCTACTAATTGATTTCCATTGCGGAATTTGCAAAATCTCGACAAAAAATTTTTTGACCAAAAAAATCGATAGGCTAACCCCTTACAGTTTTTTCAAAAATTCGAAAATCTGCCCTAAAAACCGTAATTCTCAATATTTCTGGATGAAATTCACAAAGAATACTTGAAATGGTCCTACTAATTGATTTCCATTGCGGAATTTGCAAAATCTCGACAAAAAATTTTTGACCAAAAAAATCGATAGGCTAACCCCTTACAGTTTTTTCAAAAATTCGAAAATCTGCCCTAAAAACCGTAATTCTCAATATTTCTGGATGAAATTCACAAAGAATACTTGAAATGGTCCTACTAATTGATTTCCATTGCGGAATTTGCAAAATCTCGACAAAAATTTTTTTGACCAAAAAAATCGATAGGCTAACCCCTTACAGTTTTTTCAAAAATTCGAAAATCTGCCCTAAAAACCGTAATTCTCAATATTTCTGGATGAAATTCACAAAGAATACTTGAAATGGTCCTACTAATTGATTTCCATTGCGGAATTTGCAAAATCTCGACAAAAAAATTTTTGACCAAAAAAATCGATAGGCTAACCCCTTACAGTTTTTTCAAAAATTCGAAAATCTGCCCTAAAAACCGTAATTCTCAATATTTCTGGATGAAATTCACAAAGAATACTTGAAATGGTCCTACTAATTGATTTCCATTGCGGAATTTGCAAAATCTCGACAAAAAATTTTTTGACCAAAAAAATCGATAGGCTAACCCCTTACAGTTTTTTCAAAAATTCGAAAATCTGCCCTAAAAACCGTAATTCTCAATATTTCTGGATGAAATTCACAAAGAATACTTGAAATGGTCCTACTAATTGATTCCCATTGCGGAATTTGCAAAATCTCGACAAAAAATTTTTTGACCAAAAAAATCGATAGGCTAACCCCTTACAGTTTTTTCAAAAATTCGAAAATCTGCCCTAAAAACCGTAATTCTCAATATTTCTGGATGAAATTCACAAAGAATACTTGAAATGGTCCTACTAATTGATTTCCATTGCGGAATTTGCAAAATCTCGACAAAAAATTTTTTGACCAAAAAAATCGATAGGCTAACCCCTTACAGTTTTTTCAAAAATTCGAAAATCTGCCCTAAAAACCGTAATTCTCAATATTTCTGGATGAAATTCACAAAGAATACTTGAAATGGTCCTACTAATTGATTTCCATTGCGGAATTTGCAAAATCTCGACAAAAAATTTTTTGACCAAAAAAATCGATAGGCTAACCCCTTACAGTTTTTTCAAAAATTCGAAAATCTGCCCTAAAAACCGTAATTCTCAATATTTCTGGATGAAATTCACAAAGAATACTTGAAATGGTCCTACTAATTGATTTCCATTGCGGAATTTGCAAAATCTCGACAAAAAATTTTTTGACCAAAAAAATCGATAGGCTAACCCCTTACAGTTTTTTCAAAAATTCGAAAATCTGCCCTAAAAACCGTAATTCTCAATATTTCTGGATGAAATTCACAAAGAATACTTGAAATGGTCCTACTAATTGATTTCCCATTGCGGAATTTGCAAAATCTCGACAAAAAATTTTTTGACCAAAAAAATCGATAGGCTAACCCCTTACAGTTTTTTCAAAAATTCGAAAATCTGCCCTAAAAACCGTAATTCTCAATATTTCTGGATGAAATTCACAAAGAATACTTGAAATGGTCCTACTAATTGATTTCCATTGCGGAATTTGCAAAATCTCGACAAAAAATTTTTTGACCAAAAAAATCGATAGGCTAACCCCTTACAGTTTTTTCAAAAATTCGAAAATCTGCCCTAAAAACCGTAATTCTCAATATTTCTGGATGAAATTCACAAAGAATACTTGAAATGGTCCTACTAATTGATTTCCATTGCGGAATTTGCAAAATCTCGACAAAAATTTTTTTGACCAAAAAAATCGATAGGCTAACCCCTTACAGTTTTTTCAAAAATTCGAAAATCTGCCCTAAAAACCGTAATTCTCAATATTTCTGGATGAAATTCACAAAGAATACTTGAAATGGTCCTACTAATTGATTTCCATTGCGGAATTTGCAAAATCTCGACAAAAAATTTTTTGACCAAAAAAATCGATAGGCTAACCCCTTACAGTTTTTTCAAAAATTCGAAAATCTGCCCTAAAAACCGTAATTCTCAATATTTCTGGATGAAATTCACAAAGAATACTTGAAATGGTCCTACTAATTGATTTCCATTGCGGAATTTGCAAAATCTCGACAAAAAATTTTTTGACCAAAAAAATCGATAGGCTAACCCCTTACAGTTTTTTCAAAAATTCGAAAATCTGCCCTAAAAACCGTAATTCTCAATATTTCTGGATGAAATTCACAAAGAATACTTGAAATGGTCCTACTAATTGATTTCCATTGCGGAATTTGCAAAATCTCGACAAAAAATTTTTTGACCAAAAAAATCGATAGGCTAACCCCTTACAGTTTTTTCAAAAATTCGAAAATCTGCCCTAAAAACCGTAATTCTCAATATTTCTGGATGAAATTCACAAAGAATACTTGAAATGGTCCTACTAATTGATTTCCATTGCGGAATTTGCAAAATCTCGACAAAAAATTTTTTGACCAAAAAAATCGATAGGCTAACCCCTTACAGTTTTTTCAAAAATTCGAAAATCTGCCCTAAAAACCGTAATTCTCAATATTTCTGGATGAAATTCACAAAGAATACTTGAAATGGTCCTACTAATTGATTAACCCCTTACCATTGCGTAATTCTCAAATTTGCAAAATCTCGACGGAAAAAAATTTTTTTGACCAAAAAAATCGATAGGCTAACCCCTTACAGTTTTTTCAAAAATTCGAAAATCTGCCCTAAAAACCGTAATTCTCAATATTTCTGGATGAAATTCACAAAGAATACTTGAAATGGTCCTACTAATTGATTCCATTGCGGAATTTGCAAAATCTCGACAAAAATCTCGACAAAAAAATTTTTGACCAAAAAAATCGATAGGCTAACCCCTTACAGTTTTTTCAAAAATTCGAAAATCTGCCCTAAAAACCGTAATTCTCAATATTTCTGGATGAAATTCACAAAGAATACTTGAAATGGTCCTACTAATTGATTTCCATTGCGGAATTTGCAAAATCTCGACAAAAAATTTTTTGACCAAAAAAATCGATAGGCTAACCCCTTACAGTTTTTTCAAAAATTCGAAAATCTGCCCTAAAAACCGTAATTCTCAATATTTCTGGATGAAATTCACAAAGAATACTTGAAATGGTCCTACTAATTGATTTCCATTGCGGAATTTGCAAAATCTCGACAAAAAATTTTTTGACCAAAAAAATCGATAGGCTAACCCCTTACAGTTTTTTCAAAAATTCGAAAATCTGCCCTAAAAACCGTAATTCTCAATATTTCTGGATGAAATTCACAAAGAATACTTGAAATGGTCCTACTAATTGATTTCCATTGCGGAATTTGAATTTGCAAAATCTCGACAAAAAATCTCGATAGGACTTACAAAAAATTTTTGACCAAAAAAATCGATAGCCTAACCCCTTACAGTTTTTTCAAAAATTCGAAAATCTGCCCTAAAAACCGTAATTCTCAATATTTCTGGATGAAATTCACAAAGAATACTTGAAATGGTCCTACTAATTGATTTCCATTGCGGAATTTGCAAAATCTCGACAAAAAATTTTTTGACCAAAAAAATCGATAGGCTAACCCCTTACAGTTTTTTCAAAAATTCGAAAATCTGCCCTAAAAACCGTAATTCTCAATATTTCTGGATGAAATTCACAAAGAATACTTGAAATGGTCCTACTAATTGATTTCCATTGCGGAATTTGCAAAATCTCGACAAAAAATTTTTTGACCAAAAAAATCGATAGGCTAACCCCTTACAGTTTTTTCAAAAATTCGAAAATCTGCCCTAAAAACCGTAATTCTCAATATTTCTGGATGAAATTCACAAAGAATACTTGAAATGGTCCTACTAATTGATTTCCATTGCGGAATTTGCAAAATCTCGACAAAAAATTTTTTGACCAAAAAAATCGATAGGCTAACCCCTTACAGTTTTTTCAAAAATTCGAAAATCTGCCCTAAAAACCGTAATTCTCAATATTTCTGGATGAAATTCACAAAGAATACTTGAAATGGTCCTACTAATTGATTCCCATTGCGGAATTTGCAAAATCTCGACAAAAAATTTTTTGACCAAAAAAATCGATAGGCTAACCCCTTACAGTTTTTTCAAAAATTCGAAAATCTGCCCTAAAAACCGTAATTCTCAATATTTCTGGATGAAATTCACAAAGAATACTTGAAATGGTCCTACTAATTGATTTCCATTGCGGAATTTGCAAAATCTCGACAAAAAATTTTTTGACCAAAAAAATCGATAGGCTAACCCCTTACAGTTTTTTCAAAAATTCGAAAATCTGCCCTAAAAACCGTAATTCTCAATATTTCTGGATGAAATTCACAAAGAATACTTGAAATGGTCCTACTAATTGATTTCCATTGCGGAATTTGCAAAATCTCGACAAAAAATTTTTTGACCAAAAAAATCGATAGGCTAACCCCTTACAGTTTTTTCAAAAATTCGAAAATCTGCCCTAAAAACCGTAATTCTCAATATTTCTGGATGAAATTCACAAAGAATACTTGAAATGGTCCTACTAATTGATTTCCATTGCGGAATTTGCAAAATCTCGACAAAAAATTTTTTGACCAAAAAAATCGATAGGCTAACCCCTTACAGTTTTTTCAAAAATTCGAAAATCTGCCCTAAAAACCGTAATTCTCAATATTTCTGGATGAAATTCACAAAGAATACTTGAAATGGTCCTACTAATTGATTTCCATTGCGGAATTTGCAAAATCTCGACAAAAAATTTTTTGACCAAAAAAATCGATAGGCTAACCCCTTACAGTTTTTTCAAAAATTCGAAAATCTGCCCTAAAAACCGTAATTCTCAATATTTCTGGATGAAATTCACAAAGAATACTTGAAATGGTCCTACTAATTGATTTCCATTGCGGAATTTGCAAAATCTCGACAAAAAATTTTTTGACCAAAAAAATCGATAGGCTAACCCCTTACAGTTTTTTCAAAAATTCGAAAATCTGCCCTAAAAACCGTAATTCTCAATATTTCTGGATGAAATTCACAAAGAATACTTGAAATGGTCCTACTAATTGATTTCCATTGCGGAATTTGCAAAATCTCGACAAAAAATTTTTTGACCAAAAAAATCGATAGGCTAACCCCTTACAGTTTTTTCAAAAATTCGAAAATCTGCCCTAAAAACCGTAATTCTCAATATTTCTGGATGAAATTCACAAAGAATACTTGAAATGGTCCTACTAATTGATTCCCATTGCGACAAAAAATTTGCAAAATCTCGACTAAAAAAATTCTCAATTTTTTGACCAAAAAAATCGATAGGCTAACCCCTTACAGTTTTTTCAAAAATTCGAAAATCTGCCCTAAAAACCGTAATTCTCAATATTTCTGGATGAAATTCACAAAGAATACTTGAAATGGTCCTACTAATTGATTTCCATTGCGGAATTTGCAAAATCTCGACAAAAAATATTTTTGACCAAAAAAATCGATAGGCTAACCCCTTACAGTTTTTTCAAAAATTCGAAAATCTGCCCTAAAAACCGTAATTCTCAATATTTCTGGATGAAATTCACAAAGAATACTTGAAATGGTCCTACTAATTGATTTCCATTGCGGAATTTGCAAAATCTCGACAAAAAATTTTTTGACCAAAAAAATCGATAGGCTAACCCCTTACAGTTTTTTCAAAAATTCGAAAATCTGCCCTAAAAACCGTAATTCTCAATATTTCTGGATGAAATTCACAAAGAATACTTGAAATGGTCCTACTAATTGATTTCCATTGCGGAATTTGCAAAATCTCGACAAAAAATTTTTTGACCAAAAAAATCGATAGGCTAACCCCTTACAGTTTTTTCAAAAATTCGAAAATCTGCCCTAAAAACCGTAATTCTCAATATTTCTGGATGAAATTCACAAAGAATACTTGAAATGGTCCTACTAATTGATTTCCATTGCGGAATTTGCAAAATCTCGACAAAAAATTTTTTGACCAAAAAAATCGATAGGCTAACCCCTTACAGTTTTTTCAAAAATTCGAAAATCTGCCCTAAAAACCGTAATTCTCAATATTTCTGGATGAAATTCACAAAGAATACTTGAAATGGTCCTACTAATTGATTTCCATTGCGGAATTTGCAAAATCTCGACAAAAAATTTTTTGACCAAAAAAATCGATAGGCTAACCCCTTACAGTTTTTTCAAAAATTCGAAAATCTGCCCTAAAAACCGTAATTCTCAATATTTCTGGATGAAATTCACAAAGAATACTTGAAATGGTCCTACTAATTGATTTCCATTGCGGAATTTGCAAAATCTCGACAAAAAATTTTTTGACCAAAAAAATCGATAGGCTAACCCCTTACAGTTTTTTCAAAAATTCGAAAATCTGCCCTAAAAACCGTAATTCTCAATATTTCTGGATGAAATTCACAAAGAATACTTGAAATGGTCCTACTAATTGATTTCCATTGCGGAATTTGCAAAATCTCGACAAAAAATTTTTTGACCAAAAAAATCGATAGGCTAACCCCTTACAGTTTTTTCAAAAATTCGAAAATCTGCCCTAAAAACCGTAATTCTCAATATTTCTGGATGAAATTCACAAAGAATACTTGAAATGGTCCTACTAATTGATTTCCATTGCGGAATTTGCAAAATCTCGACAAAAAATTTTTTGACCAAAAAAATCGATAGGCTAACCCCTTACAGTTTTTTCAAAAATTCGAAAATCTGCCCTAAAAACCGTAATTCTCAATATTTCTGGATGAAATTCACAAAGAATACTTGAAATGGTCCTACTAATTGATTTCCATTGCGGAATTTGCAAAATCTCGACAAAAAATTTTTTGACCAAAAAAATCGATAGGCTAACCCCTTACAGTTTTTTCAAAAATTCGAAAATCTGCCCTAAAAACCGTAATTCTCAATATTTCTGGATGAAATTCACAAAGAATACTTGAAATGGTCCTACTAATTGATTTCCATTGCGGAATTTGCAAAATCTCGACAAAAAATTTTTTGACCAAAAAAATCGATAGGCTAACCCCTTACAGTTTTTTCAAAAATTCGAAAATCTGCCCTAAAAACCGTAATTCTCAATATTTCTGGATGAAATTCACAAAGAATACTTGAAATGGTCCTACTAATTGATTTCCATTGCGGAATTTGCAAAATCTCGACAAAAAAATTTTTGACCAAAAAAATCGATAGGCTAACCCCTTACAGTTTTTTCAAAAATTCGAAAATCTGCCCTAAAAACCGTAATTCTCAATATTTCTGGATGAAATTCACAAAGAATACTTGAAATGGTCCTACTAATTGATTTCCATTGCGGAATTTGCAAAATCTCGACAAAAAATTTTTTGACCAAAAAAATCGATAGGCTAACCCCTTACAGTTTTTTCAAAAATTCGAAAATCTGCCCTAAAAACCGTAATTCTCAATATTTCTGGATGAAATTCACAAAGAATACTTGAAATGGTCCTACTAATTGATTTCCATTGCGGAATTTGCAAAATCTCGACAAAAAATTTTTTGACCAAAAAAATCGATAGGCTAACCCCTTACAGTTTTTTCAAAAATTCGAAAATCTGCCCTAAAAACCGTAATTCTCAATATTTCTGGATGAAATTCACAAAGAATACTTGAAATGGTCCTACTAATTGATTTCCATTGCGGAATTTGCAAAATCTCGACAAAAAATTTTTTGACCAAAAAAATCGATAGGCTAACCCCTTACAGTTTTTTCAAAAATTCGAAAATCTGCCCTAAAAACCGTAATTCTCAATATTTCTGGATGAAATTCACAAAGAATACTTGAAATGGTCCTACTAATTGATTTCCATTGCGGAATTTGCAAAATCTCGACAAAAAATTTTTTGACCAAAAAAATCGATAGGCTAACCCCTTACAGTTTTTTCAAAAATTCGAAAATCTGCCCTAAAAACCGTAATTCTCAATATTTCTGGATGAAATTCACAAAGAATACTTGAAATGGTCCTACTAATTGATTTCCATTGCGGAATTTGCAAAATCTCGACAAAAAATTTTTTGACCAAAAAAATCGATAGGCTAACCCCTTACAGTTTTTTCAAAAATTCGAAAATCTGCCCTAAAAACCGTAATTCTCAATATTTCTGGATGAAATTCACAAAGAATACTTGAAATGGTCCTACTAATTGATTTCCATTGCGGAATTTGCAAAATCTCGACAAAAAATTTTTTGACCAAAAAAATCGATAGGCTAACCCCTTACAGTTTTTTCAAAAATTCGAAAATCTGCCCTAAAAACCGTAATTCTCAATATTTCTGGATGAAATTCACAAAGAATACTTGAAATGGTCCTACTAATTGATTTCCATTGCGGAATTTGCAAAATCTCGACAAAAAATTTTTTGACCAAAAAAATCGATAGGCTAACCCCTTACAGTTTTTTCAAAAATTCGAAAATCTGCCCTAAAAACCGTAATTCTCAATATTTCTGGATGAAATTCACAAAGAATACTTGAAATGGTCCTACTAATTGATTTCCATTGCGGAATTTGCAAAATCTCGACAAAAAATTTTTTGACCAAAAAAATCGATAGGCTAACCCCTTACAGTTTTTTCAAAAATTCGAAAATCTGCCCTAAAAACCGTAATTCTCAATATTTCTGGATGAAATTCACAAAGAATACTTGAAATGGTCCTACTAATTGATTTCCATTGCGGAATTTGCAAAATCTCGACAAAAAATTTTTTGACCAAAAAAATCGATAGGCTAACCCCTTACAGTTTTTTCAAAAATTCGAAAATCTGCCCTAAAAACCGTAATTCTCAATATTTCTGGATGAAATTCACAAAGAATACTTGAAATGGTCCTACTAATTGATTTCCATTGCGGAATTTGCAAAATCTCGACAAAAAATTTTTTGACCAAAAAAATCGATAGGCTAACCCCTTACAGTTTTTTCAAAAATTCGAAAATCTGCCCTAAAAACCGTAATTCTCAATATTTCTGGATGAAATTCACAAAGAATACTTGAAATGGTCCTACTAATTGATTTCCATTGCGGAATTTGCAAAATCTCGACAAAAAATTTTTTGACCAAAAAAATCGATAGGCTAACCCCTTACAGTTTTTTCAAAAATTCGAAAATCTGCCCTAAAAACCGTAATTCTCAATATTTCTGGATGAAATTCACAAAGAATACTTGAAATGGTCCTACTAATTGATTTCCATTGCGGAATTTGCAAAATCTCGACAAAAAATTTTTTGACCAAAAAAATCGATAGGCTAACCCCTTACAGTTTTTTCAAAAATTCGAAAATCTGCCCTAAAAACCGTAATTCTCAATATTTCTGGATGAAATTCACAAAGAATACTTGAAATGGTCCTACTAATTGATTTCCATTGCGGAATTTGCAAAATCTCGACAAAAAATTTTTTGACCAAAAAAATCGATAGGCTAACCCCTTACAGTTTTTTCAAAAATTCGAAAATCTGCCCTAAAAACCGTAATTCTCAATATTTCTGGATGAAATTCACAAAGAATACTTGAAATGGTCCTACTAATTGATTTCCATTGCGGAATTTGCAAAATCTCGACAAAAAATTTTTTGACCAAAAAAATCGATAGGCTAACCCCTTACAGTTTTTTCAAAAATTCGAAAATCTGCCCTAAAAACCGTAATTCTCAATATTTCTGGATGAAATTCACAAAGAATACTTGAAATGGTCCTACTAATTGATTTCCATTGCGGAATTTGCAAAATCTCGACAAAAAAATTTTTGACCAAAAAAATCGATAGGCTAACCCCTTACAGTTTTTTCAAAAATTCGAAAATCTGCCCTAAAAACCGTAATTCTCAATATTTCTGGATGAAATTCACAAAGAATACTTGAAATGGTCCTACTAATTGATTTCCATTGCGGAATTTGCAAAATCTCGACAAAAAATTTTTTGACCAAAAAAATCGATAGGCTAACCCCTTACAGTTTTTTCAAAAATTCGAAAATCTGCCCTAAAAACCGTAATTCTCAATATTTCTGGATGAAATTCACAAAGAATACTTGAAATGGTCCTACTAATTGATTTCCATTGCGGAATTTGCAAAATCTCGACAAAAAATTTTTTGACCAAAAAAATCGATAGGCTAACCCCTTACAGTTTTTTCAAAAATTCGAAAATCTGCCCTAAAAACCGTAATTCTCAATATTTCTGGATGAAATTCACAAAGAATACTTGAAATGGTCCTACTAATTGATTACAGTTTTTTCCATTGCGGAATTTGCAAAATCTCAAAACAAAA
Source organism: Phlebotomus papatasi (assembly GCF_024763615.1). Classification (NCBI taxonomy): domain Eukaryota; kingdom Metazoa; phylum Arthropoda; class Insecta; order Diptera; family Psychodidae; genus Phlebotomus; species Phlebotomus papatasi. Next base: position 11,994 of record NW_026604447.1, read on the forward strand.
AATTTTTTGACCAAAAAAATCGATAGGCTAACCCCTTACAGTTTTTTCAAAAATTCGAAAATCTGCCCTAAAAACCGTAATTCTCAATATTTCTGGATGAAATTCACAAAGAATACTTGAAATGGTCCTACTAATTGATTTCCATTGCGGAATTTGCAAAATCTCGACAAAAAAATTTTTTGACCAAAAAAATCGATAGGCTAATGGTCCTACCCTTACAAAAGTTTTTTCCGTTTTTCCAAAAAGATCTTGAAATGGTCCTACTAATTGATTTCCATTGCGGAATTTGCAAAATCTCGACAAAAAATTTTTTGACCAAAAAAATCGATAGGCTAACCCCTTACAGTTTTTTCAAAAATTCGAAAATCTGCCCTAAAAACCGTAATTCTCAATATTTCTGGATGAAATTCACAAAGAATACTTGAAATGGTCCTACCAATTGATTTCCATTGCGGAATTTGCAAAATCTCGACAAAAAATTTTTTGACCAAAAAAATCGATAGGCTAACCCCTTACAGTTTTTTCAAAAATTCGAAAATCGGCCCTAAAAACCGTAATTCTCAATATTTCTGGATGAAATTCACAAAGAATACTTGAAATGGTCCTACCAATTGATTTCCATTGCGGAATTTGCAAAATCTCGACAAAAAATTTTTTGACCAAAAAAATCGATAACCCTTACAGTTTTTTCAAAAAATCTCGAAAATCGGCCATAAAAACCGTAATTCTCAATATTTCTGGATGAAATTCACAAAGAATACTTGAAATGGTCCTACCAATTGATTTCCATTGCGGAATTTGCAAAATCTCGACAAAAAATTTTTTGACCAAAAAAATCGATAGGCTAACCCCTTACAGTTTTTTCAAAAAATCGAAAATCGGCCCTAAAAACCGTAATTCTCAATATTTCTGGATGAAATTCACAAAGAATACTTGAAATGGTCCTACCAATTGATTTCCATTGCGGAATTTGCAAAATCTCGACAAAAAAATTTTTGACCAAAAAAATCGATAGGCTAACCCCTTACAGTTTTTTCAAAAATTCGAAAATCTGCCCTAAATACCGTAATTCTCAATATTTCTGGATGAAATTCACAAAGAATACTTGAAATGGTCCTACTAATTGATTTCCATTGCGGAATTTGCAAAATCTCGACAAAAAATTTTTTGACCAAAAAAATCGATAGGCTAACCCCTTACAGTTTTTTCAAAAATTCGAAAATCTGCCCTAAAAACCGTAATTCTCAATATTTCTGGATGAAATTCACAAAGAATACTTGAAATGGTCCTACTAATTGATTCCCATTGCGAAATTTGCAAAATCTCGACAAAAAAATTTTTGACCAAAAAAATCGATAGGCTAACCCCTTACAGTTTTTCCAAAAATTCGAAAATCTGCCCTAAAAACCGTAATTCTCAATATTTCTGGATGAAATTCACAAAGAATACTTGAAATGGTCCTACTAATTGATTTCCATTGCGGAATTTGCAAAATCTCGACAAAAAAAAATTTTGACCAAAAAAATCGATAGGCTAACCCCTTACAGTTTTTCCAAAAATTCGAAAATCTGCCCTAAAAACCGTAATTCTCAATATTTCTGGATGAAATTCACAAAGAATACTTGAAATGGTCCTACTAATTGATTTCCATTGCGGAATTTGCAAAATCTCGACAAAAAAAATTTTGACCAAAAAAATCGATAGGCTAACCCCTTACAGTTTTTTCAAAAATTCGAAAATCTGCCCTAAAAACCGTAATTCTCAATATTTCTGGATGAAATTCACAAAGAATACTTGAAATGGTCCTACCAATTGATTTCCATTGCGGAATTTGCAAAATCTCGACAAAAAATTTTTTGACCAAAAAAATCGATAGGCTAACCCCTTACAGTTTTTTCAAAAAATCGAAAATCGGCCCTAAAAACCGTAATTCTCAATATTTCTGGATGAAATTCACAAAGAATACTTGAAATGGTCCTACCAATTGATTTCCATTGCGGAATTTGCAAAATCTCGACAAAAAAATTTTTGACCAAAAAAATCGATAGGCTAACCCCTTACAGTTTTTTCAAAAATTCGAAAATCTGCCCTAAATACCGTAATTCTCAATATTTCTGGATGAAATTCACAAAGAATACTTGAAATGGTCCTACTAATTGATTTCCATTGCGGAATTTGCAAAATCTCGACAAAAAATTTTTTGACCAAAAAAATCGATAGGCTAACCCCTTACAGTTTTTCCAAAAATTCGAAAATCTGCCCTAAAAACCGTAATTCTCAATATTTCTGGATGAAATTCACAAAGAATACTTGAAATGGTCCTACTAATTGATTTCCATTGCGGAATTTGCAAAATCTCGACAAAAAAAATTTTGACCAAAAAAATCGATAGGCTAACCCCTTACAGTTTTTTCAAAAAATCGAAAATCGGCCCTAAAAACCGTAATTCTCAATATTTCTGGATGAAATTCACAAAGAATACTTGAAATGGTCCTACCAATTGATTTCCATTGCGGAATTTGCAAAATCTCGACAAAAAAATTTTTGACCAAAAAAATCGATACCCTTACAGTTTTTTCAAAAAATCGAAAATCGGCCATAAAAACCGTAATTCTCAATATTTCTGGATGAAATTCACAAAGAATACTTGAAATGGTCCTACCAATTGATTTCCATTGCGGAATTTGCAAAATCTCGACAAAAAATTTTTTGACCAAAAAAATCGATAGGCTAACCCCTTACAGTTTTTTCAAAAAATCGAAAATCGGCCCTAAAAACCGTAATTCTCAATATTTCTGGATGAAATTCACAAAGAATACTTGAAATGGTCCTACCAATTGATTTCCATTGCGGAATTTGCAAAATCTCGACAAAAAATTTTTTGACCAAAAAAATCGATACCCTTACAGTTTTTTCAAAAAATCGAAAATCGGCCCTAAAAACCGTAATTCTCAATATTTCTGGATGAAATTCACAAAGAATACTTGAAATGGTCCTACCAATTGATTTCCATTGCGGAATTTGCAAAATCTCGACAAAAATTTTTTTGACCAAAAAAATTGATTGGCTAACCCTTACAGTTTTTTCAAAAAATCGAAAATCGGCCCTAAAAACCGTAATTCTCAATATTTCTGGATGAAATTCACAAAGAATACTTGAAATGGTCCTACTAATTGATTTCCATTGCGGAATTTGCAAAATCTCGACAAAAATTTTTTGACCAAAAAAATCGATAGGCTAACCCCTTACAGTTTTTTCAAAAAATCGAAAATCGGCCATAAAAACCGTAATTCTCAATATTTCTGGATGAAATTCACAAAGAATACTTGAAATGGTCCTACCAATTGATTTCCATTGCGGAATTTGCAAAATCTCGACAAAAATTTTTTTGACCAAAAAAATCGATAGGCTTACAGTTTTTCAAAAATTCGAAAATCGGCCCTAAAAACCGTAATTCTCAATATTTCTGGATGAAATTCACAAAGAATACTTGAAATGTTCCTACCAATTGATTTCCATTGCGGAATTTGCAAAATCTCGACAAAAAATTTTTTGACCAAAAAAATCGATAGGCTAACCCCTTACAGTTTTTTCAAAAATTCGAAAATCTGCCCTAAAAACCGTAATTCTCAATATTTCTGGATGAAATTCACAAAGAATACTTGAAATGGTCCTACCAATTGATTTCCATTGCGGAATTTGCAAAATCTCGACAAAAAATTTTTTGACCAAAAAATCGATAGGCTAACCCCTTACAGTTTTTTCAAAAAATCGAAAATCGGCCCTAAAAACCGTAATTCTCAATATTTCTGGATGAAATTCACAAAGAATACTTGAAATGGTCCTACCAATTGATTTCCATTGCGGAATTTGCAAAATCTCGACAAAAAATTTTTTGACCAAAAAAATTGATAGGCTAACCCCTTACAGTTTTTTCAAAAAATCGAAAATCGGCCCTAAAAACCGTAATTCTCAATATTTCTGGATGAAATTCACAAAGAATACTTGAAATGGTCCTACCAATTGATTTCCATTGCGGAATTTGCAAAATCTCGACAAAAAATTTTTTGACCAAAAAAATCGATAGGCTTACAGTTTTTTTCAAAAAATCGAAAATCGCCCCTAAAAACCGTAATTCTCAATATTTCTGGATGAAATTCACAAAGAATACTTGAAATGGTCCTACCAATTGATTTCCATTGCGGAATTTGCAAAATCTCGACAAAAAATTTTTTGACCAAAAAAAATCGATAGGCTAACCCCTTACAGTTTTTTCAAAAAATCGAAAATCGGCCCTAAAAACCGTAATTCTCAATATTTCTGGATGAAATTCACAAAGAATACTTGAAATGGTCCTACCAATTGATTTCCATTGCGGAATTTGCAAAATCTCGACAAAAAATTTTTTGACCAAAAAAAATTGATAGGCTAACCCCTTACAGTTTTTTCAAAAAATCGAAAATCGGCCCTAAAAACCGTAATTCTCAATATTTCTGGATGAAATTCACAAAGAATACTTGAAATGTTCCTACCAATTGATTTCCATTGCGGAATTTGCAAAATCTCGACAAAAATTTTTTGACCAAAAAAATCGATTGGCTAACCCCTTACAGTTTTTTCAAAAATTCGAAAATCTGCCCTAAAAACCGTAATTCTCAATATTTCTGGATGAAATTCACAAAGAATACTTGAAATGGTCCTACTAATTGATTTCCATTGCGGAATTTGCAAAATCTCGACAAAAAATTTTTTGACCAAAAAAATCGATAGGCTAACCCCTTACAGTTTTTTCAAAAATTCGAAAATCTGCCCTAAAAACCGTAATTCTCAATATTTCTGGATGAAATTCACAAAGAATACTTGAAATGGTCCTACTAATTGATTCCCATTGCGAAATTTGCAAAATCTCGACAAAAAAATTTTTGACCAAAAAAATCGATAGGCTAACCCCTTACAGTTTTTCCAAAAATTCGAAAATCTGCCCTAAAAACCGTAATTCTCAATATTTCTGGATGAAATTCACAAAGAATACTTGAAATGGTCCTACTAATTGATTTCCATTGCGGAATTTGCAAAATCTCGACAAAAAAAATTTTGACCAAAAAAATCGATAGGCTAACCCCTTACAGTTTTTCCAAAAATTCGAAAATCTGCCCTAAAAACCGTAATTCTCAATATTTCTGGATGAAATTCACAAAGAATACTTGAAATGGTCCTACTAATTGATTTCCATTGCGGAATTTGCAAAATCTCGACAAAAAAAATTTTGACCAAAAAAATCGATAGGCTAACCCCTTACAGTTTTTTCAAAAATTCGAAAATCTGCCCTAAAAACCGTAATTCTCAATATTTCTGGATGAAATTCACAAAGAATACTTGAAATGGTCCTACCAATTGATTTCCATTGCGGAATTTGCAAAATCTCGACAAAAAATTTTTTGACCAAAAAAATCGATAGGCTAACCCCTTACAGTTTTTTCAAAAATTCGAAAATCTGCCCTAAAAACCGTAATTCTCAATATTTCTGGATGAAATTCACAAAGAATACTTGAAATGGTCCTACTAATTGATTTCCATTGCGGAATTTGCAAAATCTCGACAAAAAATTTTTTGACCAAAAAAATCGATAGGCTAACCCCTTACAGTTTTTTCAAAAATTCGAAAATCTGCCCTAAAAACCGTAATTCTCAATATTTCTGGATGAAATTCACAAAGAATACTTGAAATGGTCCTACTAATTGATTCCCATTGCGAAATTTGCAAAATCTCGACAAAAAAATTTTTGACCAAAAAAATCGATAGGCTAACCCCTTACAGTTTTTCCAAAAATTCGAAAATCTGCCCTAAAAACCGTAATTCTCAATATTTCTGGATGAAATTCACAAAGAATACTTGAAATGGTCCTACTAATTGATTTCCATTGCGGAATTTGCAAAATCTCGACAAAAAAATTTTGACCAAAAAAATCGATAGGCTAACCCCTTACAGTTTTTCCAAAAATTCGAAAATCTGCCCTAAAAACCGTAATTCTCAATATTTCTGGATGAAATTCACAAAGAATACTTGAAATGGTCCTACTAATTGATTTCCATTGCGGAATTTGCAAAATCTCGACAAAAAAAATTTTGACCAAAAAAATCGATAGGCTAACCCCTTACAGTTTTTTCAAAAAATCGAAAATCGGCCCTAAAAACCGTAATTCTCAATATTTCTGGATGAAATTCACAAAGAATACTTGAAATGGTCCTACCAATTGATTTCCATTGCGGAATTTGCAAAATCTCGACAAAAAATTTTTTGACCAAAAAAATCGATAGGCTAACCCCTTACAGTTTTTTCAAAAAATCGAAAATCGGCCCTAAAAACCGTAATTCTCAATATTTCTGGATGAAATTCACAAAGAATACTTGAAATGGTCCTACCAATTGATTTCCATTGCGGAATTTGCAAAATCTCGACAAAAAAATTTTTGACCAAAAAAATCGATAGGCTAACCCCTTACAGTTTTTTCAAAAATTCGAAAATCTGCCCTAAATACCGTAATTCTCAATATTTCTGGATGAAATTCACAAAGAATACTTGAAATGGTCCTACTAATTGATTTCCATTGCGGAATTTGCAAAATCTCGACAAAAAATTTTTTGACCAAAAAACTCGATAGGCTAACCCCTTACAGTTTTTCCAAAAATTCGAAAATCTGCCCTAAAAACCGTAATTCTCAATATTTCTGGATGAAATTCACAAAGAATACTTGAAATGGTCCTACTAATTGATTTCCATTGCGGAATTTGCAAAATCTCGACAAAAAAAATTTTGACCAAAAAAATCGATAGGCTAACCCCTTACAGTTTTTTCAAAAAATCGAAAATCGGCCCTAAAAACCGTAATTCTCAATATTTCTGGATGAAATTCACAAAGAATACTTGAAATGGTCCTACCAATTGATTTCCATTGCGGAATTTGCAAAATCTCGACAAAAAAATTTTTGACCAAAAAAATCGATACCCTTACAGTTTTTTCAAAAAATCGAAAATCGGCCATAAAAACCGTAATTCTCAATATTTCTGGATGAAATTCACAAAGAATACTTGAAATGGTCCTACCAATTGATTTCCATTGCGGAATTTGCAAAATCTCGACAAAAAATTTTTTGACCAAAAAAATCGATAGGCTAACCCCTTACAGTTTTTTCAAAAAATCGAAAATCGGCCCTAAAAACCGTAATTCTCAATATTTCTGGATGAAATTCACAAAGAATACTTGAAATGGTCCTACCAATTGATTTCCATTGCGGAATTTGCAAAATCTCGACAAAAAATTTTTTGACCAAAAAAATCGATACCCCTTACAGTTTTTTCAAAAATTCGAAAATCTGCCATAAAAACCGTAATTCTCAATATTTCTGGATGAAATTCACAAAGAATACTTGAAATGGTCCTACCAATTGATTTCCATTGCGGAATTTGCAAAATCTCGACAAAAAAATTTTTGACCAAAAAAATCGATACCCTTACAGTTTTTTCAAAAAATCGAAAATCGGCCATAAAAACCGTAATTCTCAATATTTCTGGATGAAATTCACAAAGAATACTTGAAATGGTCCTACCAATTGATTTCCATTGCGGAATTTGCAAAATCTCGACAAAAAAATTTTTGACCAAAAAAATCGATAGGCTAACCCCTTACAGTTTTTTCAAAAATTCGAAAATCTGCCCTAAATACCGTAATTCTCAATATTTCTGGATGAAATTCACAAAGAATACTTGAAATGGTCCTACTAATTGATTTCCATTGCGGAATTTGCAAAATCTCGACAAAAAATTTTTTGACCAAAAAAATCGATAGGCTAACCCCTTACAGTTTTTTCAAAAATTCGAAAATCTGCCCTAAAAACCGTAATTCTCAATATTTCTGGATGAAATTCACAAAGAATACTTGAAATGGTCCTACTAATTGATTCCCATTGCGGAATTTGCAAAATCTCGACAAAAAAATTTTTGACCAAAAAAATCGATAGGCTAACCCCTTACAGTTTTTTCAAAAATTCGAAAATCTGCCCTAAAAACCGTAATTCTCAATATTTCTGGATGAAATTCACAAAGAATACTTGAAATGGTCCTACTAATTGATTCCCATTGCGAAATTTGCAAAATCTCGACAAAAAAATTTTTGACCAAAAAAATCGATAGGCTAACCCCTTACAGTTTTTTCAAAAATTCGAAAATCTGCCCTAAAAACCGTAATTCTCAATATTTCTGGATGAAATTCACAAAGAATACTTGAAATGGTCCTACTAATTGATTTCCATTGCGGAATTTGCAAAATCTCGACAAAAAATTTTTTGACCAAAAAAATCGATAGGCTAACCCCTTACAGTTTTTTCAAAAATTCGAAAATCTGCCCTAAAAACCGTAATTCTCAATATTTCTGGATGAAATTCACAAAGAATACTTGAAATGGTCCTACTAATTGATTCCCATTGCGGAATTTGCAAAATCTCAACAAAAAATTTTTTGACCAAAAAAATCGATAGGCTAACCCCTTACAGTTTTTTCAAAAATTCGAAAATCTGCCCTAAAAACCGTAATTCTCAATATTTCTGGATGAAATTCACAAAGAATACTTGAAATGGTCCTACTAATTGATTTCCATTGCGGAATTTGCAAAATCTCGACAAAAAATTTTTTGACCAAAAAAATCGATAGGCTAACCCCTTACAGTTTTTTCAAAAATTCGAAAATCTGCCCTAAAAACCGTAATTCTCAATATTTCTGGATGAAATTCACAAAGAATACTTGAAATGGTCCTACTAATTGATTTCCATTGCGGAATTTGCAAAATCTCGACAAAAAATTTTTTGACCAAAAAAATCGATAGGCTAACCCCTTACAGTTTTTTCAAAAATTCGAAAATCTGCCCTAAAAACCGTAATTCTCAATATTTCTGGATGAAATTCACAAAGAATACTTGAAATGGTCCTACTAATTGATTTCCATTGCGGAATTTGCAAAATCTCGACAAAAAATTTTTTGACCAAAAAAATCGATAGGCTAACCCCTTACAGTTTTTTCAAAAATTCGAAAATCTGCCCTAAAAACCGTAATTCTCAATATTTCTGGATGAAATTCACAAAGAATACTTGAAATGGTCCTACTAATTGATTTCCATTGCGGAATTTGCAAAATCTCGACAAAAAATTTTTTGACCAAAAAAATCGATAGGCTAACCCCTTACAGTTTTTTCAAAAATTCGAAAATCTGCCCTAAAAACCGTAATTCTCAATATTTCTGGATGAAATTCACAAAGAATACTTGAAATGGTCCTACTAATTGATTTCCATTGCGGAATTTGCAAAATCTCGACAAAAAATTTTTTGACCAAAAAAATCGATAGGCTAACCCCTTACAGTTTTTTCAAAAATTCGAAAATCTGCCCTAAAAACCGTAATTCTCAATATTTCTGGATGAAATTCACAAAGAATACTTGAAATGGTCCTACTAATTGATTTCCATTGCGGAATTTGCAAAATCTCGACAAAAAATTTTTTGACCAAAAAAATCGATAGGCTAACCCCTTACAGTTTTTTCAAAAATTCGAAAATCTGCCCTAAAAACCGTAATTCTCAATATTTCTGGATGAAATTCACAAAGAATACTTGAAATGGTCCTACTAATTGATTTCCATTGCGGAATTTGCAAAATCTCGACAAAAAATTTTTTGACCAAAAAAATCGATAGGCTAACCCCTTACAGTTTTTTCAAAAATTCGAAAATCTGCCCTAAAAACCGTAATTCTCAATATTTCTGGATGAAATTCACAAAGAATACTTGAAATGGTCCTACTAATTGATTTCCATTGCGGAATTTGCAAAATCTCGACAAAAAATTTTTTGACCAAAAAAATCGATAGGCTAACCCCTTACAGTTTTTTCAAAAATTCGAAAATCTGCCCTAAAAACCGTAATTCTCAATATTTCTGGATGAAATTCACAAAGAATACTTGAAATGGTCCTACTAATTGATTTCCATTGCGGAATTTGCAAAATCTCGACAAAAAAAATTTTTGACCAAAAAAATCGATAGGCTAACCCCTTACAGTTTTTTCAAAAATTCGAAAATCTGCCCTAAAAACCGTAATTCTCAATATTTCTGGATGAAATTCACAAAGAATACTTGAAATGGTCCTACTAATTGATTTCCATTGCGGAATTTGCAAAATCTCGACAAAAAATTTTTTGACCAAAAAAATCGATAGGCTAACCCCTTACAGTTTTTTCAAAAATTCGAAAATCTGCCCTAAAAACCGTAATTCTCAATATTTCTGGATGAAATTCACAAAGAATACTTGAAATGGTCCTACTAATTGATTTCCATTGCGGAATTTGCAAAATCTCGACAAAAAAATTTTTGACCAAAAAAATCGATAGGCTAACCCCTTACAGTTTTTTCAAAAATTCGAAAATCTGCCCTAAAAACCGTAATTCTCAATATTTCTGGATGAAATTCACAAAGAATACTTGAAATGGTCCTACTAATTGATTTCCATTGCGGAATTTGCAAAATCTCGACAAAAAATTTTTTGACCAAAAAAATCGATAGGCTAACCCCTTACAGTTTTTTCAAAAATTCGAAAATCTGCCCTAAAAACCGTAATTCTCAATATTTCTGGATGAAATTCACAAAGAATACTTGAAATGGTCCTACTAATTGATTTCCATTGCGGAATTTGCAAAATCTCGACAAAAAAATTTTTGACCAAAAAAATCGATAGGCTAACCCCTTACAGTTTTTTCAAAAATTCGAAAATCTGCCCTAAAAACCGTAATTCTCAATATTTCTGGATGAAATTCACAAAGAATACTTGAAATGGTCCTACTAATTGATTTCCATTGCGGAATTTGCAAAATCTCGACAAAAAAATTTTTGACCAAAAAAATCGATAGGCTAACCCCTTACAGTTTTTTCAAAAATTCGAAAATCTGCCCTAAAAACCGTAATTCTCAATATTTCTGGATGAAATTCACAAAGAATACTTGAAATGGTCCTACTAATTGATTCCCATTGCGGAATTTGCAAAATCTCGACAAAAAATTTTTTGACCAAAAAAATCGATAGGCTAACCCCTTACAGTTTTTTCAAAAATTCGAAAATCTGCCCTAAAAACCGTAATTCTCAATATTTCTGGATGAAATTCACAAAGAATACTTGAAATGGTCCTACTAATTGATTTCCATTGCGGAATTTGCAAAATCTCGACAAAAAATTTTTTGACCAAAAAAATCGATAGGCTAACCCCTTACAGTTTTTTCAAAAATTCGAAAATCTGCCCTAAAAACCGTAATTCTCAATATTTCTGGATGAAATTCACAAAGAATACTTGAAATGGTCCTACTAATTGATTTCCATTGCGGAATTTGCAAAATCTCGACAAAATTTTTTTTTTGACCAAAAAAATCGATAGGCTAACCCCTTACAGTTTTTTCAAAAATTCGAAAATCTGCCCTAAAAACCGTAATTCTCAATATTTCTGGATGAAATTCACAAAGAATACTTGAAATGGTCCTACTAATTGATTTCCATTGCGGAATTTGCAAAATCTCGACAAAAAATTTTTTGACCAAAAAAATCGATAGGCTAACCCCTTACAGTTTTTTCAAAAATTCGAAAATCTGCCCTAAAAACCGTAATTCTCAATATTTCTGGATGAAATTCACAAAGAATACTTGAAATGGTCCTACTAATTGATTTCCATTGCGGAATTTGCAAAATCTCGACAAAAATCTTTTTTTTGACCAAAAAAATCGATAGGCTAACCCCTTACAGTTTTTTCAAAAATTCGAAAATCTGCCCTAAAAACCGTAATTCTCAATATTTCTGGATGAAATTCACAAAGAATACTTGAAATGATTTCATTGCGGAATTTATCTCGACAAAAAATTGATTTACCATTGCGGATATTGGATGCAAAATCTCGACGGAAAAAATCTCGACAAAAAAATTTTTGACCAAAAAAATCGATAGGCTAACCCCTTACAGTTTTTTCAAAAATTCGAAAATCTGCCCTAAAAACCGTAATTCTCAATATTTCTGGATGAAATTCACAAAGAATACTTGAAATGGTCCTACTAATTGATTTCCATTGCGGAATTTGCAAAATCTCGACAAAAAATTTTTTGACCAAAAAAATCGATAGGCTAACCCCTTACAGTTTTTTCAAAAATTCGAAAATCTGCCCTAAAAACCGTAATTCTCAATATTTCTGGATGAAATTCACAAAGAATACTTGAAATGGTCCTACTAATTGATTTCCATTGCGGAATTTGCAAAATCTCGACAAAAAATTTTTTGACCAAAAAAATCGATAGGCTAACCCCTTACAGTTTTTTCAAAAATTCGAAAATCTGCCCTAAAAACCGTAATTCTCAATATTTCTGGATGAAATTCACAAAGAATACTTGAAATGGTCCTACTAATTGATTTCCATTGCGGAATTTGCAAAATCTCGACAAAAAATTTTTTGACCAAAAAAATCGATAGGCTAACCCCTTACAGTTTTTTCAAAAATTCGAAAATCTGCCCTAAAAACCGTAATTCTCAATATTTCTGGATGAAATTCACAAAGAATACTTGAAATGGTCCTACTAATTGATTTCCATTGCGGAATTTGCAAAATCTCGACAAAAAATTTTTTGACCAAAAAAATCGATAGGCTAACCCCTTACAGTTTTTTCAAAAATTCGAAAATCTGCCCTAAAAACCGTAATTCTCAATATTTCTGGATGAAATTCACAAAGAATACTTGAAATGGTCCTACTAATTGATTTCCATTGCGGAATTTGCAAAATCTCGACAAAAAATTTTTTGACCAAAAAAATCGATAGGCTAACCCCTTACAGTTTTTTCAAAAATTCGAAAATCTGCCCTAAAAACCGTAATTCTCAATATTTCTGGATGAAATTCACAAAGAATACTTGAAATGGTCCTACTAATTGATTTCCATTGCGGAATTTGCAAAATCTCGACAAAAAATTTTTTGACCAAAAAAATCGATAGGCTAACCCCTTACAGTTTTTTCAAAAATTCGAAAATCTGCCCTAAAAACCGTAATTCTCAATATTTCTGGATGAAATTCACAAAGAATACTTGAAATGGTCCTACTAATTGATTTCCATTGCGGAATTTGCAAAATCTCGACAAAAAATTTTTTGACCAAAAAAATCGATAGGCTAACCCCTTACAGTTTTTTCAAAAATTCGAAAATCTGCCCTAAAAACCGTAATTCTCAATATTTCTGGATGAAATTCACAAAGAATACTTGAAATGGTCCTACTAATTGATTTCCATTGCGGAATTTGCAAAATCTCGACAAAAAATTTTTTGACCAAAAAAATCGATAGGCTAACCCCTTACAGTTTTTTCAAAAATTCGAAAATCTGCCCTAAAAACCGTAATTCTCAATATTTCTGGATGAAATTCACAAAGAATACTTGAAATGGTCCTACTAATTGATTTCCATTGCGGAATTTGCAAAATCTCGACAAAAAATTTTTTGACCAAAAAAATCGATAGGCTAACCCCTTACAGTTTTTTCAAAAATTCGAAAATCTGCCCTAAAAACCGTAATTCTCAATATTTCTGGATGAAATTCACAAAGAATACTTGAAATGGTCCTACTAATTGATTTCCATTGCGGAATTTGCAAAATCTCGACAAAAAATTTTTTGACCAAAAAAATCGATAGGCTAACCCCTTACAGTTTTTTCAAAAATTCGAAAATCTGCCCTAAAAACCGTAATTCTCAATATTTCTGGATGAAATTCACAAAGAATACTTGAAATGGTCCTACTAATTGATTTCCATTGCGGAATTTGCAAAATCTCGACAAAAAATTTTTTGACCAAAAAAATCGATAGGCTAACCCCTTACAGTTTTTTCAAAAATTCGAAAATCTGCCCTAAAAACCGTAATTCTCAATATTTCTGGATGAAATTCACAAAGAATACTTGAAATGGTCCTACTAATTGATTTCCATTGCGGAATTTGCAAAATCTCGACAAAAAATTTTTTGACCAAAAAAATCGATAGGCTAACCCCTTACAGTTTTTTCAAAAATTCGAAAATCTGCCCTAAAAACCGTAATTCTCAATATTTCTGGATGAAATTCACAAAGAATACTTGAAATGGTCCTACTAATTGATTTCCATTGCGGAATTTGCAAAATCTCGACAAAAAATTTTTTGACCAAAAAAATCGATAGGCTAACCCCTTACAGTTTTTTCAAAAATTCGAAAATCTGCCCTAAAAACCGTAATTCTCAATATTTCTGGATGAAATTCACAAAGAATACTTGAAATGGTCCTACTAATTGATTTCCATTGCGGAATTTGCAAAATCTCGACAAAAAATTTTTTGACCAAAAAAATCGATAGGCTAACCCCTTACAGTTTTTTCAAAAATTCGAAAATCTGCCCTAAAAACCGTAATTCTCAATATTTCTGGATGAAATTCACAAAGAATACTTGAAATGGTCCTACTAATTGATTTCCATTGCGGAATTTGCAAAATCTCGACAAAAAATTTTTTGACCAAAAAAATCGATAGGCTAACCCCTTACAGTTTTTTCAAAAATTCGAAAATCTGCCCTAAAAACCGTAATTCTCAATATTTCTGGATGAAATTCACAAAGAATACTTGAAATGGTCCTACTAATTGATTTCCATTGCGGAATTTGCAAAATCTCGACAAAAAATTTTTTGACCAAAAAAATCGATAGGCTAACCCCTTACAGTTTTTTCAAAAATTCGAAAATCTGCCCTAAAAACCGTAATTCTCAATATTTCTGGATGAAATTCACAAAGAATACTTGAAATGGTCCTACTAATTGATTTCCATTGCGGAATTTGCAAAATCTCGACAAAAAATTTTTTGACCAAAAAAATCGATAGGCTAACCCCTTACAGTTTTTTCAAAAATTCGAAAATCTGCCCTAAAAACCGTAATTCTCAATATTTCTGGATGAAATTCACAAAGAATACTTGAAATGGTCCTACTAATTGATTTCCATTGCGGAATTTGCAAAATCTCGACAAAAAATTTTTTGACCAAAAAAATCGATAGGCTAACCCCTTACAGTTTTTTCAAAAATTCGAAAATCTGCCCTAAAAACCGTAATTCTCAATATTTCTGGATGAAATTCACAAAGAATACTTGAAATGGTCCTACTAATTGATTTCCATTGCGGAATTTGCAAAATCTCGACAAAAAATTTTTTGACCAAAAAAATCGATAGGCTAACCCCTTACAGTTTTTTCAAAAATTCGAAAATCTGCCCTAAAAACCGTAATTCTCAATATTTCTGGATGAAATTCACAAAGAATACTTGAAATGGTCCTACTAATTGATTTCCATTGCGGAATTTGCAAAATCTCGACAAAAAATTTTTTGACCAAAAAAATCGATAGGCTAACCCCTTACAGTTTTTTCAAAAATTCGAAAATCTGCCCTAAAAACCGTAATTCTCAATATTTCTGGATGAAATTCACAAAGAATACTTGAAATGGTCCTACTAATTGATTTCCATTGCGGAATTTGCAAAATCTCGACAAAAAATTTTTTGACCAAAAAAATCGATAGGCTAACCCCTTACAGTTTTTTCAAAAATTCGAAAATCTGCCCTAAAAACCGTAATTCTCAATATTTCTGGATGAAATTCACAAAGAATACTTGAAATGGTCCTACTAATTGATTTCCATTGCGGAATTTGCAAAATCTCGACAAAAAATTTTTTGACCAAAAAAATCGATAGGCTAACCCCTTACAGTTTTTTCAAAAATTCGAAAATCTGCCCTAAAAACCGTAAAAACCGTAATTCTCAATATTTCTGGATGAAATTCACAAAGAATACTTGAAATGGTCCTACTAATTGATTTCCATTGCGGAATTTGCAAAATCTCGACAAAAAATTTTTTGACCAAAAAAATCGATAGGCTAACCCCTTACAGTTTTTTCAAAAATTCGAAAATCTGCCCTAAAAACCGTAATTCTCAATATTTCTGGATGAAATTCACAAAGAATACTTGAAATGGTCCTACTAATTGATTTCCATTGCGGAATTTGCAAAATCTCGACAAAAAATTTTTTGACCAAAAAAATCGATAGGCTAACCCCTTACAGTTTTTTCAAAAATTCGAAAATCTGCCCTAAAAACCGTAATTCTCAATATTTCTGGATGAAATTCACAAAGAATACTTGAAATGGTCCTACTAATTGATTTCCATTGCGGAATTTGCAAAATCTCGACAAAAAATTTTTTGACCAAAAAAATCGATAGGCTAACCCCTTACAGTTTTTTCAAAAATTCGAAAATCTGCCCTAAAAACCGTAATTCTCAATATTTCTGGATGAAATTCACAAAGAATACTTGAAATGGTCCTACTAATTGATTTCCATTGCGGAATTTGCAAAATCTCGACAAAAAATTTTTGACCAAAAAAATCGATAGGCTAACCCCTTACAGTTTTTTCAAAAATTCGAAAATCTGCCCTAAAAACCGTAATTCTCAATATTTCTGGATGAAATTCACAAAGAATACTTGAAATGGTCCTACTAATTGATTTCCATTGCGGAATTTGCAAAATCTCGACAAAAAATTTTTTGACCAAAAAAATCGATAGGCTAACCCCTTACAGTTTTTTCAAAAATTCGAAAATCTGCCCTAAAAACCGTAATTCTCAATATTTCTGGATGAAATTCACAAAGAATACTTGAAATGGTCCTACTAATTGATTTCCATTGCGGAATTTGCAAAATCTCGACAAAAAATTTTTTGACCAAAAAAATCGATAGGCTAACCCCTTACAGTTTTTTCAAAAATTCGAAAATCTGCCCTAAAAACCGTAATTCTCAATATTTCTGGATGAAATTCACAAAGAATACTTGAAATGGTCCTACTAATTGATTTCCATTGCGGAATTTGCAAAATCTCGACAAAAAATTTTTTGACCAAAAAAATCGATAGGCTAACCCCTTACAGTTTTTTCAAAAATTCGAAAATCTGCCCTAAAAACCGTAATTCTCAATATTTCTGGATGAAATTCACAAAGAATACTTGAAATGGTCCTACTAATTGATTTCCATTGCGGAATTTGCAAAATCTCGACAAAAAATTTTTTGACCAAAAAAATCGATAGGCTAACCCCTTACAGTTTTTTCAAAAATTCGAAAATCTGCCCTAAAAACCGTAATTCTCAATATTTCTGGATGAAATTCACAAAGAATACTTGAAATGGTCCTACTAATTGATTTCCATTGCGGAATTTGCAAAATCTCGACAAAAAATTTTTTGACCAAAAAAATCGATAGGCTAACCCCTTACAGTTTTTTCAAAAATTCGAAAATCTGCCCTAAAAACCGTAATTCTCAATATTTCTGGATGAAATTCACAAAGAATACTTGAAATGGTCCTACTAATTGATTTCCATTGCGGAATTTGCAAAATCTCGACAAAAAATTTTTTGACCAAAAAAATCGATAGGCTAACCCCTTACAGTTTTTTCAAAAATTCGAAAATCTGCCCTAAAAACCGTAATTCTCAATATTTCTGGATGAAATTCACAAAGAATACTTGAAATGGTCCTACTAATTGATTTCCATTGCGGAATTTGCAAAATCTCGACAAAAAATTTTTTGACCAAAAAAATCGATAGGCTAACCCCTTACAGTTTTTTCAAAAATTCGAAAATCTGCCCTAAAAACCGTAATTCTCAATATTTCTGGATGAAATTCACAAAGAATACTTGAAATGGTCCTACTAATTGATTTCCATTGCGGAATTTGCAAAATCTCGACAAAAAATTTTTTGACCAAAAAAATCGATAGGCTAACCCCTTACAGTTTTTTCAAAAATTC
This sequence comes from Phlebotomus papatasi, assembly GCF_024763615.1. NCBI lineage: Eukaryota > Metazoa > Arthropoda > Insecta > Diptera > Psychodidae > Phlebotomus > Phlebotomus papatasi. Next base: position 29,900 of record NW_026604447.1, read on the forward strand.
GAAAATCTGCCCTAAAAACCGTAATTCTCAATATTTCTGGATGAAATTCACAAAGAATACTTGAAATGGTCCTACTAATTGATTTCCATTGCGGAATTTGCAAAATCTCGACAAAAAATTTTTTGACCAAAAAAATCGATAGGCTAACCCCTTACAGTTTTTTCAAAAATTCGAAAATCTGCCCTAAAAACCGTAATTCTCAATATTTCTGGATGAAATTCACAAAGAATACTTGAAATGGTCCTACTAATTGATTTCCATTGCGGAATTTGCAAAATCTCGACAAAAAATTTTTTGACCAAAAAAATCGATAGGCTAACCCCTTACAGTTTTTTCAAAAATTCGAAAATCTGCCCTAAAAACCGTAATTCTCAATATTTCTGGATGAAATTCACAAAGAATACTTGAAATGGTCCTACTAATTGATTTCCATTGCGGAATTTGCAAAATCTCGACAAAAAATTTTTTGACCAAAAAAATCGATAGGCTAACCCCTTACAGTTTTTTCAAAAATTCGAAAATCTGCCCTAAAAACCGTAATTCTCAATATTTCTGGATGAAATTCACAAAGAATACTTGAAATGGTCCTACTAATTGATTTCCATTGCGGAATTTGCAAAATCTCGACAAAAAATTTTTTGACCAAAAAAATCGATAGGCTAACCCCTTACAGTTTTTTCAAAAATTCGAAAATCTGCCCTAAAAACCGTAATTCTCAATATTTCTGGATGAAATTCACAAAGAATACTTGAAATGGTCCTACTAATTGATTTCCATTGCGGAATTTGCAAAATCTCGACAAAAAATTTTTTGACCAAAAAAATCGATAGGCTAACCCCTTACAGTTTTTTCAAAAATTCGAAAATCTGCCCTAAAAACCGTAATTCTCAATATTTCTGGATGAAATTCACAAAGAATACTTGAAATGGTCCTACTAATTGATTTCCATTGCGGAATTTGCAAAATCTCGACAAAAAATTTTTTGACCAAAAAAATCGATAGGCTAACCCCTTACAGTTTTTTCAAAAATTCGAAAATCTGCCCTAAAAACCGTAATTCTCAATATTTCTGGATGAAATTCACAAAGAATACTTGAAATGGTCCTACTAATTGATTTCCATTGCGGAATTTGCAAAATCTCGACAAAAAATTTTTTGACCAAAAAAATCGATAGGCTAACCCCTTACAGTTTTTTCAAAAATTCGAAAATCTGCCCTAAAAACCGTAATTCTCAATATTTCTGGATGAAATTCACAAAGAATACTTGAAATGGTCCTACTAATTGATTTCCATTGCGGAATTTGCAAAATCTCGACAAAAAATTTTTTGACCAAAAAAATCGATAGGCTAACCCCTTACAGTTTTTTCAAAAATTCGAAAATCTGCCCTAAAAACCGTAATTCTCAATATTTCTGGATGAAATTCACAAAGAATACTTGAAATGGTCCTACTAATTGATTTCCATTGCGGAATTTGCAAAATCTCGACAAAAAATTTTTTGACCAAAAAAATCGATAGGCTAACCCCTTACAGTTTTTTCAAAAATTCGAAAATCTGCCCTAAAAACCGTAATTCTCAATATTTCTGGATGAAATTCACAAAGAATACTTGAAATGGTCCTACTAATTGATTTCCATTGCGGAATTTGCAAAATCTCGACAAAAAATTTTTTGACCAAAAAAATCGATAGGCTAACCCCTTACAGTTTTTTCAAAAATTCGAAAATCTGCCCTAAAAACCGTAATTCTCAATATTTCTGGATGAAATTCACAAAGAATACTTGAAATGGTCCTACTAATTGATTTCCATTGCGGAATTTGCAAAATCTCGACAAAAAATTTTTTGACCAAAAAAATCGATAGGCTAACCCCTTACAGTTTTTTCAAAAATTCGAAAATCTGCCCTAAAAACCGTAATTCTCAATATTTCTGGATGAAATTCACAAAGAATACTTGAAATGGTCCTACTAATTGATTTCCATTGCGGAATTTGCAAAATCTCGACAAAAAATTTTTTGACCAAAAAAATCGATAGGCTAACCCCTTACAGTTTTTTCAAAAATTCGAAAATCTGCCCTAAAAACCGTAATTCTCAATATTTCTGGATGAAATTCACAAAGAATACTTGAAATGGTCCTACTAATTGATTTCCATTGCGGAATTTGCAAAATCTCGACAAAAAATTTTTTGACCAAAAAAATCGATAGGCTAACCCCTTACAGTTTTTTCAAAAATTCGAAAATCTGCCCTAAAAACCGTAATTCTCAATATTTCTGGATGAAATTCACAAAGAATACTTGAAATGGTCCTACTAATTGATTTCCATTGCGGAATTTGCAAAATCTCGACAAAAAATTTTTTGACCAAAAAAATCGATAGGCTAACCCCTTACAGTTTTTTCAAAAATTCGAAAATCTGCCCTAAAAACCGTAATTCTCAATATTTCTGGATGAAATTCACAAAGAATACTTGAAATGGTCCTACTAATTGATTTCCATTGCGGAATTTGCAAAATCTCGACAAAAAATTTTTTGACCAAAAAAATCGATAGGCTAACCCCTTACAGTTTTTTCAAAAATTCGAAAATCTGCCCTAAAAACCGTAATTCTCAATATTTCTGGATGAAATTCACAAAGAATACTTGAAATGGTCCTACTAATTGATTTCCATTGCGGAATTTGCAAAATCTCGACAAAAAATTTTTTGACCAAAAAAATCGATAGGCTAACCCCTTACAGTTTTTTCAAAAATTCGAAAATCTGCCCTAAAAACCGTAATTCTCAATATTTCTGGATGAAATTCACAAAGAATACTTGAAATGGTCCTACTAATTGATTTCCATTGCGGAATTTGCAAAATCTCGACAAAAAATTTTTTGACCAAAAAAATCGATAGGCTAACCCCTTACAGTTTTTTCAAAAATTCGAAAATCTGCCCTAAAAACCGTAATTCTCAATATTTCTGGATGAAATTCACAAAGAATACTTGAAATGGTCCTACTAATTGATTTCCATTGCGGAATTTGCAAAATCTCGACAAAAAATTTTTTGACCAAAAAAATCGATAGGCTAACCCCTTACAGTTTTTTCAAAAATTCGAAAATCTGCCCTAAAAACCGTAATTCTCAATATTTCTGGATGAAATTCACAAAGAATACTTGAAATGGTCCTACTAATTGATTTCCATTGCGGAATTTGCAAAATCTCGACAAAAAATTTTTTGACCAAAAAAATCGATAGGCTAACCCCTTACAGTTTTTTCAAAAATTCGAAAATCTGCCCTAAAAACCGTAATTCTCAATATTTCTGGATGAAATTCACAAAGAATACTTGAAATGGTCCTACTAATTGATTTCCATTGCGGAATTTGCAAAATCTCGACAAAAAATTTTTTGACCAAAAAAATCGATAGGCTAACCCCTTACAGTTTTTTCAAAAATTCGAAAATCTGCCCTAAAAACCGTAATTCTCAATATTTCTGGATGAAATTCACAAAGAATACTTGAAATGGTCCTACTAATTGATTTCCATTGCGGAATTTGCAAAATCTCGACAAAAAATTTTTGACCAAAAAAATCGATAGGCTAACCCCTTACAGTTTTTTCAAAAATTCGAAAATCTGCCCTAAAAACCGTAATTCTCAATATTTCTGGATGAAATTCACAAAGAATACTTGAAATGGTCCTACTAATTGATTTCCATTGCGGAATTTGCAAAATCTCGACAAAAAATTTTTTGACCAAAAAAATCGATAGGCTAACCCCTTACAGTTTTTTCAAAAATTCGAAAATCTGCCCTAAAAACCGTAATTCTCAATATTTCTGGATGAAATTCACAAAGAATACTTGAAATGGTCCTACTAATTGATTCCCATTGCGGAATTTGCAAAATCTCGACAAAAAAATTTTTGACCAAAAAAATCGATAGGCTAACCCCTTACAGTTTTTTCAAAAATTCGAAAATCTGCCCTAAAAACCGTAATTCTCAATATTTCTGGATGAAATTCACAAAGAATACTTGAAATGGTCCTACTAATTGATTTCCATTGCGGAATTTGCAAAATCTCGACAAAAAATTTTTTGACCAAAAAAATCGATAGGCTAACCCCTTACAGTTTTTTCAAAAATTCGAAAATCTGCCCTAAAAACCGTAATTCTCAATATTTCTGGATGAAATTCACAAAGAATACTTGAAATGGTCCTACTAATTGATTTCCATTGCGGAATTTGCAAAATCTCGACAAAAAATTTTTTGACCAAAAAAATCGATAGGCTAACCCCTTACAGTTTTTTCAAAAATTCGAAAATCTGCCCTAAAAACCGTAATTCTCAATATTTCTGGATGAAATTCACAAAGAATACTTGAAATGGTCCTACTAATTGATTTCCATTGCGGAATTTGCAAAATCTCGACAAAAAATTTTTTGACCAAAAAAATCGATAGGCTAACCCCTTACAGTTTTTTCAAAAATTCGAAAATCTGCCCTAAAAACCGTAATTCTCAATATTTCTGGATGAAATTCACAAAGAATACTTGAAATGGTCCTACTAATTGATTTCCATTGCGGAATTTGCAAAATCTCGACAAAAAATTTTTTGACCAAAAAAATCGATAGGCTAACCCCTTACAGTTTTTTCAAAAATTCGAAAATCTGCCCTAAAAACCGTAATTCTCAATATTTCTGGATGAAATTCACAAAGAATACTTGAAATGGTCCTACTAATTGATTTCCATTGCGGAATTTGCAAAATCTCGACAAAAAATTTTTTGACCAAAAAAATCGATAGGCTAACCCCTTACAGTTTTTTCAAAAATTCGAAAATCTGCCCTAAAAACCGTAATTCTCAATATTTCTGGATGAAATTCACAAAGAATACTTGAAATGGTCCTACTAATTGATTTCCATTGCGGAATTTGCAAAATCTCGACAAAAAATTTTTTGACCAAAAAAATCGATAGGCTAACCCCTTACAGTTTTTTCAAAAATTCGAAAATCTGCCCTAAAAACCGTAATTCTCAATATTTCTGGATGAAATTCACAAAGAATACTTGAAATGGTCCTACTAATTGATTTCCATTGCGGAATTTGCAAAATCTCGACAAAAAAATTTTTGACCAAAAAAATCGATAGGCTAACCCCTTACAGTTTTTTCAAAAATTCGAAAATCTGCCCTAAAAACCGTAATTCTCAATATTTCTGGATGAAATTCACAAAGAATACTTGAAATGGTCCTACTAATTGATTTCCATTGCGGAATTTGCAAAATCTCGACAAAAAATTTTTTGACCAAAAAAATCGATAGGCTAACCCCTTACAGTTTTTTCAAAAATTCGAAAATCTGCCCTAAAAACCGTAATTCTCAATATTTCTGGATGAAATTCACAAAGAATACTTGAAATGGTCCTACTAATTGATTTCCATTGCGGAATTTGCAAAATCTCGACAAAAAATTTTTTGACCAAAAAAATCGATAGGCTAACCCCTTACAGTTTTTTCAAAAATTCGAAAATCTGCCCTAAAAACCGTAATTCTCAATATTTCTGGATGAAATTCACAAAGAATACTTGAAATGGTCCTACTAATTGATTTCCATTGCGGAATTTGCAAAATCTCGACAAAAAATTTTTTGACCAAAAAAATCGATAGGCTAACCCCTTACAGTTTTTTCAAAAATTCGAAAATCTGCCCTAAAAACCGTAATTCTCAATATTTCTGGATGAAATTCACAAAGAATACTTGAAATGGTCCTACTAATTGATTTCCATTGCGGAATTTGCAAAATCTCGACAAAAAATTTTTTGACCAAAAAAATCGATAGGCTAACCCCTTACAGTTTTTTCAAAAATTCGAAAATCTGCCCTAAAAACCGTAATTCTCAATATTTCTGGATGAAATTCACAAAGAATACTTGAAATGGTCCTACTAATTGATTTCCATTGCGGAATTTGCAAAATCTCGACAAAAAATTTTTTGACCAAAAAAATCGATAGGCTAACCCCTTACAGTTTTTCAAAAATTCGAAATCTGCCCTAAAAACCGTAATTCTCAATATTTCTGGATGAAATTCACAAAGAATACTTGAAATGGTCCTACTAATTGATTTCCATTGCGGAATTTGCAAAATCTCGACAAAAAAATTTTTTGACCAAAAAAATCGATAGGCTAACCCCTTACAGTTTTTTCAAAAAATCGAAAATCTGCCCTAAAAGCCGTAATTCTCAATATTTCTGGATGAAATTCACAAAGAATACTTGAAATGGTCCTACTAATTGATTTCCATTGCGGAATTTGCAAAATCTCGACAAAAAATTT
>NW_026604448.1:0-36141 GCF_024763615.1 Phlebotomus papatasi
GATAGAGGGGTCTCAAACTATGCACCCATTTAGAGCCGCCCTGAGGCTAGATTTGTGAAAAATTTCAATTGAAAATAAGCAAAATTAAATGAGAATTTCATAAGTGTTTGAAAATTTTTAAAGTTGATTATCTCGAATAGTACGGGATAGAGGGGTCTGAAATTATGCACCCATTTAGAGCCCCCCTGAGGCTAGATTTGTGCAAAATTTCAATTGAAAATAAGCAAAATTGAATGAGAATTTCATAAGTGTTTGAAAATCTTTAAAGTTGATTATCTCGAACAGTACGGGATAGAGGGGTCTCAAACTATGCACCCATTTAGAGCCCCCCTGAGGCTAGATTTGTGCAAAATTTCAATTGAAAATAAGCAAAATTAAATGAGAATTTCATAAGTGTTTGAAAATTTTTAAAGTTGATTATCTCGAATAGTACGGGATAGAGGGGTCTCAAATTATGCACCCATTTAGAGCCCCCCTGAGGCTAGATTTGTGCAAAATTTCAATTGAAAATAAGCAAAATTGAATGAGAATTTCATAAGTGTTTGAAAATCTTTAAAGTTGATTATCTCGAATAGTACGGGATAGAGGGGTCTCAAATTATGCACCCATTTAGAGCCCCCCTGAGGCTAGATTTGTGCAAAATTTCAATTGAAAATAAGCAAAATTGAATGAGAATTTCATAAGTGTTTGAAAATTTTTAAAGTTGATTATCTCGAATAGTACGGGATAGAGGGGTCTCCAATTATGCACCCATATAGAGCCCCCCTGAAGCTAGATATGTGCAAAATTTCAATTGAAAATAAGCAAAATTGAATGAGAATTTCATAAGTGTTTGAAAATCTTTAAAGTTGATTATCTCGAATAATACGGGATAGAGGGGTCTCAAATTATGCACCCATTTAGAGCCCCCCTGAGGCTAGATTTGTGCAAAATTTCAATTGAAAATAAGCAAAATTAAATGAGAATTTCATAAGTGTTTGAAAATCTTTAAAGTTGATTATCTCGAATAGTACGGGATAGAGGGGTCTCAAATTATGCACCCATTTAGAGCCCCCCTGAGGCTAGATTTGTGCAAAATTTCAATTGAAAATAAGCAAAATTGAATGAGAATTTCATAAATGTTTGAAAATCTTTAAAGTTGATTATCTCGAATAGTACGGGATAGAGGGGTCTCAAATTATGCACCCATTTAGAGCCCCCCTGAGGCTAGATTTGTGCAAAATTTCAATTGAAAATAAGCAAAATTGAATGAGAATTTCATAAGTGTTTGAAAATCTTTAAAGTTGATTATCTCGAACAGTACGGGATAGAGGGGTCTCAAACTATGCACCCATTTAGAGCCCCCCTGAGGCTAGATTTGTGAAAAATTTCAATTGAAAATAAGCAAAATTAAATGAGAATTTCATAAGTGTTTGAAAATTTTTAAAGTTGATTATCTCGAATAGTACGGGATAGAGGGGTCTCAAATTATGCACCCATTTAGAGCCCCCCTGAGGCTAGATTTGTGCAAAATTTCAATTGAAAATAAGCAAAATTGAATGAGAATTTCATAAGTGTTTGAAAATCTTTAAAGTTGATTATCTCGAACAGTACGGGATAGAGGGGTCTCAAATTATGCACCCATTTAGAGCCCCCCTGAGGCTAGATTTGTGCAAATTTTCAATTGAAAATAAGCAAAATTGAATGAGAATTTCATAAGTGTTTGAAAATCTTTAAAGTTGATTATCTCGAACAGTACGGGATAGAGGGGACTCAAACTATGCACCCATTTAGAGCCCCCATGAGGCTAGATTTGTGCAAAATTTCAATTGAAAATAAGCAAAATTGAATGAGAATTTCATAAGTGTTTGAAAATCTTTAAAGTTGATTATCTCGAATAGTACGGGATAGAGGGGTCTCAAATTATGCACCCATTTAGAGCCCACCTGAGGCTAGATTTGTGCAAAATTTCAATTGAAAATAAGCAAAATTGAATGAGAATTTCATAAGTGTTTGAAAATCTTTAAAGTTGATTATCTCGAACAGTACGGGATAGAGGGGTCTCAAACTATGCACCCATTTAGAGCCCCCCTGAGGCTAGATTTGTGCAAAATTTCAATTGAAAATAAGCAAAATTAAATGAGAATTTCATAAGTGTTTGAAAATTTTTAAAGTTGATTATCTCGAATAGTACGGGATAGAGGGGTCTGAAATTATGCACCCATTTAGAGCCCCCCTGAGGCTAGATTTGTGCAAAATTTCAATTGAAAATAAGCAAAATTAAATGAAAATTTCATAAGTGTTTGAAAATCTTTAAAGTTGATTATCTCGAAAAGTACGGGATAGAGGGGTCTCAAATTATGCACCCATTTAGAGCCCCCCTGAGGCTAGATTTGTGCAAAATTTCAATTGAAAATAAGCAAAATTGAATGAGAATTTCATAAGTGTTTGAAAATCTTTAAAGTTGATTATCTCGAACAGTACGGGATAGAGGGGTCTCAAACTATGCACCCATTTAGAGCCCCCCTGAGGCTAGATTTGTGAAAAATTTCAATTGAAAATAAGCAAAATTAAATGAGAATTTCATAAGTGTTTGAAAATTTTTAAAGTTGATTATCTCGAATAGTACGGGATAGAGGGGTCTCAAATTATGCACCCATTTAGAGCCCCCCTGAGGCTAGATTTGTGCAAAATTTCAATTGAAAATAAGCAAAATTGAATGAGAATTTCATAAGTGTTTGAAAATCTTTAAAGTTGATTATCTCGAACAGTACGGGATAGAGGGGTCTCAAATTATGCACCCATTTAGAGCCCCCCTGAGGCTAGATTTGTGCAAATTTTCAATTGAAAATAAGCAAAATTGAATGAGAATTTCATAAGTGTTTGAAAATCTTTAAAGTTGATTATCTCGAACAGTACGGGATAGAGGGGACTCAAACTATGCACCCATTTAGAGCCCCCATGAGGCTAGATTTGTGCAAAATTTCAATTGAAAATAAGCAAAATTGAATGAGAATTTCATAAGTGTTTGAAAATCTTTAAAGTTGATTATCTCGAATAGTACGGGATAGAGGGGTCTCAAATTATGCACCCATTTAGAGCCCACCTGAGGCTAGATTTGTGCAAAATTTCAATTGAAAATAAGCAAAATTGAATGAGAATTTCATAAGTGTTTGAAAATTTTTAAAGTTGATTATCTCGAACAGTACGGGATAGAGGGGTCTCAAACTATGCACCCATTTAGAGCCCCCCTGAGGCTAGATTTGTGCAAAATTTCAATTGAAAATAAGCAAAATTAAATGAGAATTTCATAAGTGTTTGAAAATTTTTAAAGTTGATTATCTCGAATAGTACGGGATAGAGGGGTCTCAAATTATGCACCCATTTAGAGCCCCCCTGAGGCTAGATTTGTGCAAAATTTCAATTGAAAATAAGCAAAATTTCAATTGAAAATAAGCAAAATTAAATGAGAATTTCATAAGTGTTTGAAAATCTTTAAAGTTGATTATCTCGAAAAGTACGGGATAGAGGGGTCTCAAATTATGCACCCATTTAGAGCCCCCCTGAGGCTAGATTTGTGCAAAATTTCAATTGAAAATAAGCAAAATTGAATGAGAATTTCATAAGTGTTTGAAAATCTTTAAAGTTGATTATCTCGAACACTACGGGATAGAGGGGTCTCAAACTATGCACCCATTTTGAGCCCCCTGAGGCTAGATTTGTGCAAAATTTCAATTGAAAATAAGCAAAATTGAATGAGAATTTCATAAGTGTTTGAAAATCTTTAAAGTTGATTATCTCGAATAGTACGGGATAGAGGGGTCTCAAATTATGCACCCATTTAGAGCCCCCCTGAGGCTAGATTTGTGCAAAATTTCAATTGAAAATAAGCAAAATTGAATGAGAATTTCATAAGTGTTTGAAAATCTTTAAAGTTGATTATCTCGAATAGTACGGGATAGAGGGGTCTCAAATTATGCACCCATTTAGAGCCCCGCTGAGGCTAGATTTGTGCAAATTTTCAATTGAAAATAAGCAAAATTGAATGAGAATTTCATAAGTGTTTGAAAATCTTTAAAGTTGATTATCTCGAACAGTACGGGATAGAGGGGTCTCAAACTATGCACCCATTTAGAGCCCCCCTGAGGCTAGATTTGTGGAAAATTTCAATTGAAAATAAGCAAAATTAAATGAGAATTTCATAAGTGTTTGAAAATTTTTAAAGTTGATTATCTCGAATAGTACGGGATAGAGGGGTCTCAAATTATGCACCCATTTAGAGCCCCCCTGAGGCTAGATTTGTGCAAAATTTCAATTGAAAATAAGCAAAATTGAATGAGAATTTCATAAGTGTTTGAAAATCTTTAAAGTTGATTATCTCGAATAGTACGGGATAGAGGGGTCTCAAATTATGCACCCATTTAGAGCCCCGCTGAGGCTAGATTTGTGCAAATTTTCAATTGAAAATAAGCAAAATTGAATGAGAATTTCATAAGTGTTTGAAAATCTTTAAAGTTGATTATCTCGAACAGTACGGGATAGAGGGGTCTCAAACTATGCACCCATTTAGAGCCCCCCTGAGGCTAGATTTGTGCAAAATTTCAATTGAAAATAAGCAAAATTAAATGAGAATTTCATAAGTGTTTGAAAATTTTTAAAGTTGATTATCTCGAATAGTACGGGATAGAGGGGTCTCAAATTATGCACCCATATAGAGCCCCCCTGAAGCTAGATTTGTGCAACATTTCAATTGAAAATAAGCAAAATTGAATGAGAATTTAATAAGTGTTTGAAAATCTTTAAAGTTGATTATCTCGAATAGTACGGGATAGAGGGGTCTCAAATTATGCACCCATTTAGAGCCCCCCTGAGGCTAGATTTGTGCAAAATTTCAATTGAAAATAAGCAAAATTGAATGAGAATTTCATAAGTGTTTGAAAATCTTTAAAGTTGATTATCTCGAATAGTACGGGATAGAGGGGTCTCAAATTATGCACCCATTTAGAGCCCCCCTTGAGGCTAGATTTGTGCAAAATTTCAATTGAAAATAAGCAAAATTGAATGAGAATTTCATAAGTGTTTGAAAATATTTAAAGTTGATTATCTCGAATAGTACGGGATAGAGGGGTCTCAAATTATGCACCCATTTATAGCCCCCCTGAGGCTAGATTTGTGCAAAATTTCAATTGAAAATAAGCAAAATTGAATGAGAATTTCATAAGTGTTTGAAAATCTTTAAAGTTGATTATCTCGAATAGTACGGGATAGAGGGGTCTCAAATTATGCACCCATTTAGAGCCCCCCTGAGGCTAGATTTGTGCAAAATTTCAATTGAAAATAAGCAAAATTGAATGAGAATTTCATAAGTGTTTGAAAATCTTTAAAGTTGATTATCTCGAACAGTACGGGATAGAGGGGTCTCAAATTATGCACCCATTTAGAGCCCACCTGAGGCTAGATTTGTGCAAAATTTCAATTGAAAATAAGCAAAATTGAATGAGAATTTCATAAGTGTTTGAAAATTTTTAAAGTTGATTATCTCGAACAGTACGGGATAGAGGGGTCTCAAACTATGCACCCATTTAGAGCCCCCCTGAGGCTAGATTTGTGCAAAATTTCAATTGAAAATAAGCAAAATTGAATGAGAATTTCATAAGTGTTTGAAAATCTTTAAAGTTGATTATCTCGAATAGTACGGGATAGAGGGGTCTCAAATTATGCACCCATTTAGAGCCCCCCTGAGGCTAGATTTGTGCAAAATTTCAATTGAAAATAAGCAAAATTGAATGAGAATTTCATAAGTGTTTGAAAATCTTTAAAGTTGATTATCTCGAATAGTACGGGATAGAGGGGTCTCAAATTATGCACCCATTTAGAGCCCCCCTGAGGCTAGATTTGTGCAAAATTTCAATTGAAAATAAGCAAAATTGAATGAGAATTTCATAAGTGTTTGAAAATCTTTAAAGTTGATTATCTCGAACAGTACGGGATAGAGGGGTCTGAAATTATGCACCCATTTAGAGCCCCCCTGAGGCTAGATTTGTGCAAAATTTCAATTGAAAATAAGCAAAATTAAATGAAAATTTCATAAGTGTTTGAAAATCTTTAAAGTTGATTATCTCGAAAAGTACGGGATAGAGGGGTCTCAAATTATGCACCCATTTAGAGCCCCCCTGAGGCTAGATTTGTGCAAAATTTCAATTGAAAATAAGCAAAATTGAATGAGAATTTCATAAGTGTTTGAAAATCTTTAAAGTTGATTATCTCGAATAGTACGGGATAGAGGGGTCTCAAATTATGCACCCATTTAGAGCCCCCCTGAGGCTAGATTTGTGCAAAATTTCAATTGAAAATAAGCAAAATTGAATGAGAATTTCATAAGTGTTTGAAAATCTTTAAAGTTGATTATCTCGAATAGTACGGGATAGAGGGGTCTCAAATTATGCACCCATTTAGAGCCCCGCTGAGGCTAGATTTGTGCAAATTTTCAATTGAAAATAAGCAAAATTAAATGAGAATTTCATAAGTGTTTGAAAATCTTTAAAGTTGATTATCTCGAACAGTACGGGATAGAGGGGTCTCAAACTATGCACCCATTTAGAGCCCCCCTGAGGCTAGATTTGTGGAAAATTTCAATTGAAAATAAGCAAAATTAAATGAGAATTTCATAAGTGTTTGAAAATTTTTAAAGTTGATTATCTCGAATAGTACGGGATAGAGGGGTCTCAAATTATGCACCCATTTAGAGCCCCCCTGAGGCTAGATTTGTGCAAAATTTCAATTGAAAATAAGCAAAATTGAATGAGAATTTCATAAGTGTTTGAAAATCTTTAAAGTTGATTATCTCGAATAGTACGGGATAGAGGGGTCTCAAATTATGCACCCATTTAGAGCCCCCCTGAGGCTAGATTTGTGCAAAATTTCAATTGAAAATAAGCAAAATTGAATGAGAATTTCATAAGTGTTTGAAAATCTTTAAAGTTGATTATCTCGAATAGTACGGGATAGAGGGGTCTCAAATTATGCACCCATTTAGAGCCCCCCTGAGGCTAGATTTGTGCAAAATTTCAATTGAAAATAAGCAAAATTGAATGAGAATTTCATAAGTGTTTGAAAATCTTTAAAGTTGATTATCTCGAACAGTACGGGATAGAGGGGTCTCAAATTATGCACCCATTTAGAGCCCACCTGAGGCTAGATTTGTGCAAAATTTCAATTGAAAATAAGCAAAATTGAATGAGAATTTCATAAGTGTTTGAAAATCTTTAAAGTTGATTATCTCGAACAGTACGGGATAGAGGGGTCTCAAACTATGCACCCATTTAGAGCCCCCCTGAGGCTAGATTTGTGCAAAATTTCAATTGAAAATAAGCAAAATTGAATGAGAATTTCATAAGTGTTTGAAAATCTTTAAAGTTGATTATCTCGAATAGTACGGGATAGAGGGGTCTCAAATTATGCACCCATTTAGAGCCCCCCTGAGGCTAGATTTGTGCAAAATTTCAATTGAAAATAAGCAAAATTGAATGAGAATTTCATAAGTGTTTGAAAATCTTTAAAGTTGATTATCTCGAATAGTACGGGATAGAGGGGTCTCAAATTATGCACCCATTTAGAGCCCCGCTGAGGCTAGATTTGTGCAAATTTTCAATTGAAAATAAGCAAAATTGAATGAGAATTTCATAAGTGTTTGAAAATCTTTAAAGTTGATTATCTCGAACAGTACGGGATAGAGGGGTCTCAAACTATGCACCCATTTAGAGCCCCCCTGAGGCTAGATTTGTGCAAAATTTCAATTGAAAATAAGCAAAATTGAATGAGAATTTCATAAGTGTTTGAAAATCTTTAAAGTTGATTATCTCGAATAGTACGGGATAGAGGGGTCTCAAATTATGCACCCATTTAGAGCCCCCCTGAGGCTAGATTTGTGCAAAATTTCAATTGAAAATAAGCAAAATTGAATGAGAATTTCATAAGTGTTTGAAAATCTTTAAAGTTGATTATCTCGAACAGTACGGGATAGAGGGGTCTCAAATTATGCACCCATTTAGAGCCCACCTGAGGCTAGATTTGTGCAAAATTTCAATTGAAAATAAGCAAAATTGAATGAGAATTTCATAAGTGTTTGAAAATCTTTAAAGTTGATTATCTCGAACAGTACGGGATAGAGGGGTCTCAAACTATGCACCCATTTAGAGCCCCCCTGAGGCTAGATTTGTGCAAAATTTCAATTGAAAATAAGCAAAATTGAATGAGAATTTCATAAGTGTTTGAAAATCTTTAAAGTTGATTATCTCGAATAGTACGGGATAGAGGGGTCTCAAATTATGCACCCATTTAGAGCCCCCCTGAGGCTAGATTTGTGCAAAATTTCAATTGAAAATAAGCAAAATTGAATGAGAATTTCATAAGTGTTTGAAAATCTTTAAAGTTGATTATCTCGAATAGTACGGGATAGAGGGGTCTCAAATTATGCACCCATTTAGAGCCCCGCTGAGGCTAGATTTGTGCAAATTTTCAATTGAAAATAAGCAAAATTGAATGAGAATTTCATAAGTGTTTGAAAATCTTTAAAGTTGATTATCTCGAACAGTACGGGATAGAGGGGTCTCAAACTATGCACCCATTTAGAGCCCCCCTGAGGCTAGATTTGTGGAAAATTTCAATTGAAAATAAGCAAAATTAAATGAGAATTTCATAAGTGTTTGAAAATTTTTAAAGTTGATTATCTCGAATAGTACGGGATAGAGGGGTCTCAAACTATGCACCCATTTAGAGCCCCCCTGAGGCTAGATTTGTGCAAAATTTCAATTGAAAATAAGCAAAATTGAATGAGAATTTCATAAGTGTTTGAAAATCTTTAAAGTTGATTATCTCGAATAGTACGGGATAGAGGGGTCTCAAATTATGCACCCATTTAGAGCCCCCCTGAGGCTAGATTTGTGCAAAATTTCAATTGAAAATAAGCAAAATTGAATGAGAATTTCATAAGTGTTTGAAAATCTTTAAAGTTGATTATCTCGAATAGTACGGGATAGAGGGGTCTCAAATTATGCACCCATTTAGAGCCCACCTGAGGCTAGATTTGTGCAAAATTTCAATTGAAAATAAGCAAAATTGAATGAGAATTTCATAAGTGTTTGAAAATCTTTAAAGTTGATTATCTCGAACAGTACGGGATAGAGGGGTCTGAAATTATGCACCCATTTAGAGCCCCCCTGAGGCTAGATTTGTGCAAAATTTCAATTGAAAATAAGCAAAATTAAATGAAAATTTCATAAGTGTTTGAAAATCTTTAAAGTTGATTATCTCGAAAAGTACGGGATAGAGGGGTCTCAAATTATGCACCCATTTAGAGCCCCCCTGAGGCTAGATTTGTGCAAAATTTCAATTGAAAATAAGCAAAATTGAATGAGAATTTCATAAGTGTTTGAAAATCTTTAAAGTTGATTATCTCGAATAGTACGGGATAGAGGGGTCTCAAATTATGCACCCATTTAGAGCCCCCCTGAGGCTAGATTTGTGCAAAATTTCAATTGAAAATAAGCAAAATTGAATGAGAATTTCATAAGTGTTTGAAAATCTTTAAAGTTGATTATCTCGAATAGTACGGGATAGAGGGGTCTCAAATTATGCACCCATTTAGAGCCCCGCTGAGGCTAGATTTGTGCAAATTTTCAATTGAAAATAAGCAAAATTAAATGAGAATTTCATAAGTGTTTGAAAATCTTTAAAGTTGATTATCTCGAACAGTACGGGATAGAGGGGTCTCAAACTATGCACCCATTTAGAGCCCCCCTGAGGCTAGATTTGTGGAAAATTTCAATTGAAAATAAGCAAAATTAAATGAGAATTTCATAAGTGTTTGAAAATTTTTAAAGTTGATTATCTCGAATAGTACGGGATAGAGGGGTCTCAAATTATGCACCCATTTAGAGCCCCCCTGAGGCTAGATTTGTGCAAAATTTCAATTGAAAATAAGCAAAATTGAATGAGAATTTCATAAGTGTTTGAAAATCTTTAAAGTTGATTATCTCGAATAGTACGGGATAGAGGGGTCTCAAATTATGCACCCATTTAGAGCCCCCCTGAGGCTAGATTTGTGCAAAATTTCAATTGAAAATAAGCAAAATTGAATGAGAATTTCATAAGTGTTTGAAAATCTTTAAAGTTGATTATCTCGAATAGTACGGGATAGAGGGGTCTCAAATTATGCACCCATTTAGAGCCCCCCTGAGGCTAGATTTGTGCAAAATTTCAATTGAAAATAAGCAAAATTGAATGAGAATTTCATAAGTGTTTGAAAATCTTTAAAGTTGATTATCTCGAACAGTACGGGATAGAGGGGTCTCAAATTATGCACCCATTTAGAGCCCACCTGAGGCTAGATTTGTGCAAAATTTCAATTGAAAATAAGCAAAATTGAATGAGAATTTCATAAGTGTTTGAAAATCTTTAAAGTTGATTATCTCGAACAGTACGGGATAGAGGGGTCTCAAACTATGCACCCATTTAGAGCCCCCCTGAGGCTAGATTTGTGCAAAATTTCAATTGAAAATAAGCAAAATTGAATGAGAATTTCATAAGTGTTTGAAAATCTTTAAAGTTGATTATCTCGAATAGTACGGGATAGAGGGGTCTCAAATTATGCACCCATTTAGAGCCCCCCTGAGGCTAGATTTGTGCAAAATTTCAATTGAAAATAAGCAAAATTGAATGAGAATTTCATAAGTGTTTGAAAATCTTTAAAGTTGATTATCTCGAATAGTACGGGATAGAGGGGTCTCAAATTATGCACCCATTTAGAGCCCCGCTGAGGCTAGATTTGTGCAAATTTTCAATTGAAAATAAGCAAAATTGAATGAGAATTTCATAAGTGTTTGAAAATCTTTAAAGTTGATTATCTCGAACAGTACGGGATAGAGGGGTCTCAAACTATGCACCCATTTAGAGCCCCCCTGAGGCTAGATTTGTGGAAAATTTCAATTGAAAATAAGCAAAATTAAATGAGAATTTCATAAGTGTTTGAAAATTTTTAAAGTTGATTATCTCGAATAGTACGGGATAGAGGGGTCTCAAATTATGCACCCATTTAGAGCCCCCCTGAGGCTAGATTTGTGCAAAATTTCAATTGAAAATAAGCAAAATTGAATGAGAATTTCATAAGTGTTTGAAAATCTTTAAAGTTGATTATCTCGAATAGTACGGGATAGAGGGGTCTCAAATTATGCACCCATTTAGAGCCCACCTGAGGCTAGATTTGTGCAAAATTTCAATTGAAAATAAGCAAAATTGAATGAGAATTTCATAAGTGTTTGAAAATCTTTAAAGTTGATTATCTCGAACAGTACGGGATAGAGGGGTCTCAAACTATGCACCCATTTAGAGCCCCCCTGAGGCTAGATTTGTGCAAAATTTCAATTGAAAATAAGCAAAATTAAATGAGAATTTCATAAGTGTTTGAAAATTTTTAAAGTTGATTATCTCGAATAGTACGGGATAGAGGGGTCTGAAATTATGCACCCATTTAGAGCCCCCCTGAGGCTAGATTTGTGCAAAATTTCAATTGAAAATAAGCAAAATTAAATGAAAATTTCATAAGTGTTTGAAAATCTTTAAAGTTGATTATCTCGAAAAGTACGGGATAGAGGGGTCTCAAATTATGCACCCATTTAGAGCCCCCCTGAGGCTAGATTTGTGCAAAATTTCAATTGAAAATAAGCAAAATTGAATGAGAATTTCATAAGTGTTTGAAAATCTTTAAAGTTGATTATCTCGAACAGTACGGGATAGAGGGGTCTCAAACTATGCACCCATTTAGAGCCCCCCTGAGGCTAGATTTGTGAAAAATTTCAATTGAAAATAAGCAAAATTAAATGAGAATTTCATAAGTGTTTGAAAATTTTTAAAGTTGATTATCTCGAATAGTACGGGATAGAGGGGTCTGAAATTATGCACCCATTTAGAGCCCCCCTGAGGCTAGATTTGTGCAAAATTTCAATTGAAAATAAGCAAAATTGAATGAGAATTTCATAAGTGTTTGAAAATCTTTAAAGTTGATTATCTCGAACAGTACGGGATAGAGGGGTCTCAAACTATGCACCCATTTAGAGCCCCCCTGAGGCTAGATTTGTGCAAAATTTCAATTGAAAATAAGCAAAATTAAATGAGAATTTCATAAGTGTTTGAAAATTTTTAAAGTTGATTATCTCGAATAGTACGGGATAGAGGGGTCTCAAATTATGCACCCATTTAGAGCCCCCCTGAGGCTAGATTTGTGCAAAATTTCAATTGAAAATAAGCAAAATTGAATGAGAATTTCATAAGTGTTTGAAAATCTTTAAAGTTGATTATCTCGAATAGTACGGGATAGAGGGGTCTCAAATTATGCACCCATTTAGAGCCCCCCTGAGGCTAGATTTGTGCAAAATTTCAATTGAAAATAAGCAAAATTGAATGAGAATTTCATAAGTGTTTGAAAATTTTTAAAGTTGATTATCTCGAATAGTACGGGATAGAGGGGTCTCCAATTATGCACCCATATAGAGCCCCCCTGAAGCTAGATATGTGCAAAATTTCAATTGAAAATAAGCAAAATTGAATGAGAATTTCATAAGTGTTTGAAAATCTTTAAAGTTGATTATCTCGAATAATACGGGATAGAGGGGTCTCAAATTATGCACCCATTTAGAGCCCCCCTGAGGCTAGATTTGTGCAAAATTTCAATTGAAAATAAGCAAAATTAAATGAGAATTTCATAAGTGTTTGAAAATCTTTAAAGTTGATTATCTCTTAAAGTACGGGATAGAGGGGTCTCAAATTATGCACCCATTTAGAGCCCCCCTGAGGCTAGATTTGTGCAAATTTCAATTGAAAATAAGCAAAATTGAATGAGAATTTCATAAGTGTTTGAAAATCTTTAAAGTTGATTATCTCGAATAGTACGGGATAGAGGGGTCTCAAATTATGCACCCATTTAGAGCCCCCCTGAGGCTAGATTTGTGCAAAATTTCAATTGAAAATAAGCAAAATTGAATGAGAATTTCATAAATGTTTGAAAATCTTTAAAGTTGATTATCTCGAATAGTACGGGATAGAGGGGTCTCAAATTATGCACCCATTTAGAGCCCCCCTGAGGCTAGATTTGTGCAAAATTTCAATTGAAAATAAGCAAAATTGAATGAGAATTTCATAAGTGTTTGAAAATCTTTAAAGTTGATTATCTCGAACAGTACGGGATAGAGGGGTCTCAAACTATGCACCCATTTAGAGCCCCCCTGAGGCTAGATTTGTGAAAAATTTCAATTGAAAATAAGCAAAATTAAATGAGAATTTCATAAGTGTTTGAAAATTTTTAAAGTTGATTATCTCGAATAGTACGGGATAGAGGGGTCTCAAATTATGCACCCATTTAGAGCCCCCCTGAGGCTAGATTTGTGCAAAATTTCAATTGAAAATAAGCAAAATTGAATGAGAATTTCATAAGTGTTTGAAAATCTTTAAAGTTGATTATCTCGAACAGTACGGGATAGAGGGGTCTCAAATTATGCACCCATTTAGAGCCCCCCTGAGGCTAGATTTGTGCAAATTTTCAATTGAAAATAAGCAAAATTGAATGAGAATTTCATAAGTGTTTGAAAATCTTTAAAGTTGATTATCTCGAACAGTACGGGATAGAGGGGACTCAAACTATGCACCCATTTAGAGCCCCCATGAGGCTAGATTTGTGCAAAATTTCAATTGAAAATAAGCAAAATTGAATGAGAATTTCATAAGTGTTTGAAAATCTTTAAAGTTGATTATCTCGAATAGTACGGGATAGAGGGGTCTCAAATTATGCACCCATTTAGAGCCCACCTGAGGCTAGATTTGTGCAAAATTTCAATTGAAAATAAGCAAAATTGAATGAGAATTTCATAAGTGTTTGAAAATCTTTAAAGTTGATTATCTCGAACAGTACGGGATAGAGGGGTCTCAAACTATGCACCCATTTAGAGCCCCCCTGAGGCTAGATTTGTGCAAAATTTCAATTGAAAATAAGCAAAATTAAATGAGAATTTCATAAGTGTTTGAAAATTTTTAAAGTTGATTATCTCGAATAGTACGGGATAGAGGGGTCTGAAATTATGCACCCATTTAGAGCCCCCCTGAGGCTAGATTTGTGCAAAATTTCAATTGAAAATAAGCAAAATTAAATGAAAATTTCATAAGTGTTTGAAAATCTTTAAAGTTGATTATCTCGAAAAGTACGGGATAGAGGGGTCTCAAATTATGCACCCATTTAGAGCCCCCCTGAGGCTAGATTTGTGCAAAATTTCAATTGAAAATAAGCAAAATTGAATGAGAATTTCATAAGTGTTTGAAAATCTTTAAAGTTGATTATCTCGAACAGTACGGGATAGAGGGGTCTCAAACTATGCACCCATTTAGAGCCCCCCTGAGGCTAGATTTGTGAAAAATTTCAATTGAAAATAAGCAAAATTAAATGAGAATTTCATAAGTGTTTGAAAATTTTTAAAGTTGATTATCTCGAATAGTACGGGATAGAGGGGTCTCAAATTATGCACCCATTTAGAGCCCCCCTGAGGCTAGATTTGTGCAAAATTTCAATTGAAAATAAGCAAAATTGAATGAGAATTTCATAAGTGTTTGAAAATCTTTAAAGTTGATTATCTCGAACAGTACGGGATAGAGGGGTCTCAAATTATGCACCCATTTAGAGCCCCCCTGAGGCTAGATTTGTGCAAATTTTCAATTGAAAATAAGCAAAATTGAATGAGAATTTCATAAGTGTTTGAAAATCTTTAAAGTTGATTATCTCGAACAGTACGGGATAGAGGGGACTCAAACTATGCACCCATTTAGAGCCCCCATGAGGCTAGATTTGTGCAAAATTTCAATTGAAAATAAGCAAAATTGAATGAGAATTTCATAAGTGTTTGAAAATCTTTAAAGTTGATTATCTCGAATAGTACGGGATAGAGGGGTCTCAAATTATGCACCCATTTAGAGCCCACCTGAGGCTAGATTTGTGCAAAATTTCAATTGAAAATAAGCAAAATTGAATGAGAATTTCATAAGTGTTTGAAAATTTTTAAAGTTGATTATCTCGAACAGTACGGGATAGAGGGGTCTCAAACTATGCACCCATTTAGAGCCCCCCTGAGGCTAGATTTGTGCAAAATTTCAATTGAAAATAAGCAAAATTAAATGAGAATTTCATAAGTGTTTGAAAATTTTTAAAGTTGATTATCTCGAATAGTACGGGATAGAGGGGTCTCAAATTATGCACCCATTTAGAGCCCCCCTGAGGCTAGATTTGTGCAAAATTTCAATTGAAAATAAGCAAAATTTCAATTGAAAATAAGCAAAATTAAATGAGAATTTCATAAGTGTTTGAAAATCTTTAAAGTTGATTATCTCGAAAAGTACGGGATAGAGGGGTCTCAAATTATGCACCCATTTAGAGCCCCCCTGAGGCTAGATTTGTGCAAAATTTCAATTGAAAATAAGCAAAATTGAATGAGAATTTCATAAGTGTTTGAAAATCTTTAAAGTTGATTATCTCGAACACTACGGGATAGAGGGGTCTCAAACTATGCACCCATTTTGAGCCCCCTGAGGCTAGATTTGTGCAAAATTTCAATTGAAAATAAGCAAAATTGAATGAGAATTTCATAAGTGTTTGAAAATCTTTAAAGTTGATTATCTCGAATAGTACGGGATAGAGGGGTCTCAAATTATGCACCCATTTAGAGCCCCCCTGAGGCTAGATTTGTGCAAAATTTCAATTGAAAATAAGCAAAATTGAATGAGAATTTCATAAGTGTTTGAAAATCTTTAAAGTTGATTATCTCGAATAGTACGGGATAGAGGGGTCTCAAATTATGCACCCATTTAGAGCCCCGCTGAGGCTAGATTTGTGCAAATTTTCAATTGAAAATAAGCAAAATTGAATGAGAATTTCATAAGTGTTTGAAAATCTTTAAAGTTGATTATCTCGAACAGTACGGGATAGAGGGGTCTCAAACTATGCACCCATTTAGAGCCCCCCTGAGGCTAGATTTGTGGAAAATTTCAATTGAAAATAAGCAAAATTAAATGAGAATTTCATAAGTGTTTGAAAATTTTTAAAGTTGATTATCTCGAATAGTACGGGATAGAGGGGTCTCAAATTATGCACCCATTTAGAGCCCCCCTGAGGCTAGATTTGTGCAAAATTTCAATTGAAAATAAGCAAAATTGAATGAGAATTTCATAAGTGTTTGAAAATCTTTAAAGTTGATTATCTCGAATAGTACGGGATAGAGGGGTCTCAAATTATGCACCCATTTAGAGCCCCGCTGAGGCTAGATTTGTGCAAATTTTCAATTGAAAATAAGCAAAATTGAATGAGAATTTCATAAGTGTTTGAAAATCTTTAAAGTTGATTATCTCGAACAGTACGGGATAGAGGGGTCTCAAACTATGCACCCATTTAGAGCCCCCCTGAGGCTAGATTTGTGCAAAATTTCAATTGAAAATAAGCAAAATTAAATGAGAATTTCATAAGTGTTTGAAAATTTTTAAAGTTGATTATCTCGAATAGTACGGGATAGAGGGGTCTCAAATTATGCACCCATATAGAGCCCCCCTGAAGCTAGATTTGTGCAACATTTCAATTGAAAATAAGCAAAATTGAATGAGAATTTAATAAGTGTTTGAAAATCTTTAAAGTTGATTATCTCGAATAGTACGGGATAGAGGGGTCTCAAATTATGCACCCATTTAGAGCCCCCCTGAGGCTAGATTTGTGCAAAATTTCAATTGAAAATAAGCAAAATTGAATGAGAATTTCATAAGTGTTTGAAAATCTTTAAAGTTGATTATCTCGAATAGTACGGGATAGAGGGGTCTCAAATTATGCACCCATTTAGAGCCCCCCTTGAGGCTAGATTTGTGCAAAATTTCAATTGAAAATAAGCAAAATTGAATGAGAATTTCATAAGTGTTTGAAAATATTTAAAGTTGATTATCTCGAATAGTACGGGATAGAGGGGTCTCAAATTATGCACCCATTTATAGCCCCCCTGAGGCTAGATTTGTGCAAAATTTCAATTGAAAATAAGCAAAATTGAATGAGAATTTCATAAGTGTTTGAAAATCTTTAAAGTTGATTATCTCGAATAGTACGGGATAGAGGGGTCTCAAATTATGCACCCATTTAGAGCCCCCCTGAGGCTAGATTTGTGCAAAATTTCAATTGAAAATAAGCAAAATTGAATGAGAATTTCATAAGTGTTTGAAAATCTTTAAAGTTGATTATCTCGAACAGTACGGGATAGAGGGGTCTCAAATTATGCACCCATTTAGAGCCCACCTGAGGCTAGATTTGTGCAAAATTTCAATTGAAAATAAGCAAAATTGAATGAGAATTTCATAAGTGTTTGAAAATTTTTAAAGTTGATTATCTCGAACAGTACGGGATAGAGGGGTCTCAAACTATGCACCCATTTAGAGCCCCCCTGAGGCTAGATTTGTGCAAAATTTCAATTGAAAATAAGCAAAATTGAATGAGAATTTCATAAGTGTTTGAAAATCTTTAAAGTTGATTATCTCGAATAGTACGGGATAGAGGGGTCTCAAATTATGCACCCATTTAGAGCCCCCCTGAGGCTAGATTTGTGCAAAATTTCAATTGAAAATAAGCAAAATTGAATGAGAATTTCATAAGTGTTTGAAAATCTTTAAAGTTGATTATCTCGAATAGTACGGGATAGAGGGGTCTCAAATTATGCACCCATTTAGAGCCCCCCTGAGGCTAGATTTGTGCAAAATTTCAATTGAAAATAAGCAAAATTGAATGAGAATTTCATAAGTGTTTGAAAATCTTTAAAGTTGATTATCTCGAACAGTACGGGATAGAGGGGTCTGAAATTATGCACCCATTTAGAGCCCCCCTGAGGCTAGATTTGTGCAAAATTTCAATTGAAAATAAGCAAAATTAAATGAAAATTTCATAAGTGTTTGAAAATCTTTAAAGTTGATTATCTCGAAAAGTACGGGATAGAGGGGTCTCAAATTATGCACCCATTTAGAGCCCCCCTGAGGCTAGATTTGTGCAAAATTTCAATTGAAAATAAGCAAAATTGAATGAGAATTTCATAAGTGTTTGAAAATCTTTAAAGTTGATTATCTCGAATAGTACGGGATAGAGGGGTCTCAAATTATGCACCCATTTAGAGCCCCCCTGAGGCTAGATTTGTGCAAAATTTCAATTGAAAATAAGCAAAATTGAATGAGAATTTCATAAGTGTTTGAAAATCTTTAAAGTTGATTATCTCGAATAGTACGGGATAGAGGGGTCTCAAATTATGCACCCATTTAGAGCCCCGCTGAGGCTAGATTTGTGCAAATTTTCAATTGAAAATAAGCAAAATTAAATGAGAATTTCATAAGTGTTTGAAAATCTTTAAAGTTGATTATCTCGAACAGTACGGGATAGAGGGGTCTCAAACTATGCACCCATTTAGAGCCCCCCTGAGGCTAGATTTGTGGAAAATTTCAATTGAAAATAAGCAAAATTAAATGAGAATTTCATAAGTGTTTGAAAATTTTTAAAGTTGATTATCTCGAATAGTACGGGATAGAGGGGTCTCAAATTATGCACCCATTTAGAGCCCCCCTGAGGCTAGATTTGTGCAAAATTTCAATTGAAAATAAGCAAAATTGAATGAGAATTTCATAAGTGTTTGAAAATCTTTAAAGTTGATTATCTCGAATAGTACGGGATAGAGGGGTCTCAAATTATGCACCCATTTAGAGCCCCCCTGAGGCTAGATTTGTGCAAAATTTCAATTGAAAATAAGCAAAATTGAATGAGAATTTCATAAGTGTTTGAAAATCTTTAAAGTTGATTATCTCGAATAGTACGGGATAGAGGGGTCTCAAATTATGCACCCATTTAGAGCCCCCCTGAGGCTAGATTTGTGCAAAATTTCAATTGAAAATAAGCAAAATTGAATGAGAATTTCATAAGTGTTTGAAAATCTTTAAAGTTGATTATCTCGAACAGTACGGGATAGAGGGGTCTCAAATTATGCACCCATTTAGAGCCCACCTGAGGCTAGATTTGTGCAAAATTTCAATTGAAAATAAGCAAAATTGAATGAGAATTTCATAAGTGTTTGAAAATCTTTAAAGTTGATTATCTCGAACAGTACGGGATAGAGGGGTCTCAAACTATGCACCCATTTAGAGCCCCCCTGAGGCTAGATTTGTGCAAAATTTCAATTGAAAATAAGCAAAATTGAATGAGAATTTCATAAGTGTTTGAAAATCTTTAAAGTTGATTATCTCGAATAGTACGGGATAGAGGGGTCTCAAATTATGCACCCATTTAGAGCCCCCCTGAGGCTAGATTTGTGCAAAATTTCAATTGAAAATAAGCAAAATTGAATGAGAATTTCATAAGTGTTTGAAAATCTTTAAAGTTGATTATCTCGAATAGTACGGGATAGAGGGGTCTCAAATTATGCACCCATTTAGAGCCCCGCTGAGGCTAGATTTGTGCAAATTTTCAATTGAAAATAAGCAAAATTGAATGAGAATTTCATAAGTGTTTGAAAATCTTTAAAGTTGATTATCTCGAACAGTACGGGATAGAGGGGTCTCAAACTATGCACCCATTTAGAGCCCCCCTGAGGCTAGATTTGTGCAAAATTTCAATTGAAAATAAGCAAAATTGAATGAGAATTTCATAAGTGTTTGAAAATCTTTAAAGTTGATTATCTCGAATAGTACGGGATAGAGGGGTCTCAAATTATGCACCCATTTAGAGCCCCCCTGAGGCTAGATTTGTGCAAAATTTCAATTGAAAATAAGCAAAATTGAATGAGAATTTCATAAGTGTTTGAAAATCTTTAAAGTTGATTATCTCGAACAGTACGGGATAGAGGGGTCTCAAATTATGCACCCATTTAGAGCCCACCTGAGGCTAGATTTGTGCAAAATTTCAATTGAAAATAAGCAAAATTGAATGAGAATTTCATAAGTGTTTGAAAATCTTTAAAGTTGATTATCTCGAACAGTACGGGATAGAGGGGTCTCAAACTATGCACCCATTTAGAGCCCCCCTGAGGCTAGATTTGTGCAAAATTTCAATTGAAAATAAGCAAAATTGAATGAGAATTTCATAAGTGTTTGAAAATCTTTAAAGTTGATTATCTCGAATAGTACGGGATAGAGGGGTCTCAAATTATGCACCCATTTAGAGCCCCCCTGAGGCTAGATTTGTGCAAAATTTCAATTGAAAATAAGCAAAATTGAATGAGAATTTCATAAGTGTTTGAAAATCTTTAAAGTTGATTATCTCGAATAGTACGGGATAGAGGGGTCTCAAATTATGCACCCATTTAGAGCCCCGCTGAGGCTAGATTTGTGCAAATTTTCAATTGAAAATAAGCAAAATTGAATGAGAATTTCATAAGTGTTTGAAAATCTTTAAAGTTGATTATCTCGAACAGTACGGGATAGAGGGGTCTCAAACTATGCACCCATTTAGAGCCCCCCTGAGGCTAGATTTGTGGAAAATTTCAATTGAAAATAAGCAAAATTAAATGATAACTATGAATTTTCATAAGTGTTTGAGAATTTCATAAGTTTTGAAAAAAGTTGATTATCTCGAATAGTACGGGATAGAGGGGTCTCAAACTATGCACCCATTTAGAGCCCCCCTGAGGCTAGATTTGTGCAAAATTTCAATTGAAAATAAGCAAAATTGAATGAGAATTTCATAAGTGTTTGAAAATCTTTAAAGTTGATTATCTCGAATAGTACGGGATAGAGGGGTCTCAAATTATGCACCCATTTAGAGCCCCCCTGAGGCTAGATTTGTGCAAAATTTCAATTGAAAATAAGCAAAATTGAATGAGAATTTCATAAGTGTTTGAAAATCTTTAAAGTTGATTATCTCGAATAGTACGGGATAGAGGGGTCTCAAATTATGCACCCATTTAGAGCCCACCTGAGGCTAGATTTGTGCAAAATTTCAATTGAAAATAAGCAAAATTGAATGAGAATTTCATAAGTGTTTGAAAATCTTTAAAGTTGATTATCTCGAACAGTACGGGATAGAGGGGTCTGAAATTATGCACCCATTTAGAGCCCCCCTGAGGCTAGATTTGTGCAAAATTTCAATTGAAAATAAGCAAAATTAAATGAAAATTTCATAAGTGTTTGAAAATCTTTAAAGTTGATTATCTCGAAAAGTACGGGATAGAGGGGTCTCAAATTATGCACCCATTTAGAGCCCCCCTGAGGCTAGATTTGTGCAAAATTTCAATTGAAAATAAGCAAAATTGAATGAGAATTTCATAAGTGTTTGAAAATCTTTAAAGTTGATTATCTCGAATAGTACGGGATAGAGGGGTCTCAAATTATGCACCCATTTAGAGCCCCCCTGAGGCTAGATTTGTGCAAAATTTCAATTGAAAATAAGCAAAATTGAATGAGAATTTCATAAGTGTTTGAAAATCTTTAAAGTTGATTATCTCGAATAGTACGGGATAGAGGGGTCTCAAATTATGCACCCATTTAGAGCCCCGCTGAGGCTAGATTTGTGCAAATTTTCAATTGAAAATAAGCAAAATTAAATGAGAATTTCATAAGTGTTTGAAAATCTTTAAAGTTGATTATCTCGAACAGTACGGGATAGAGGGGTCTCAAACTATGCACCCATTTAGAGCCCCCCTGAGGCTAGATTTGTGGAAAATTTCAATTGAAAATAAGCAAAATTAAATGAGAATTTCATAAGTGTTTGAAAATTTTTAAAGTTGATTATCTCGAATAGTACGGGATAGAGGGGTCTCAAATTATGCACCCATTTAGAGCCCCCCTGAGGCTAGATTTGTGCAAAATTTCAATTGAAAATAAGCAAAATTGAATGAGAATTTCATAAGTGTTTGAAAATCTTTAAAGTTGATTATCTCGAATAGTACGGGATAGAGGGGTCTCAAATTATGCACCCATTTAGAGCCCCCCTGAGGCTAGATTTGTGCAAAATTTCAATTGAAAATAAGCAAAATTGAATGAGAATTTCATAAGTGTTTGAAAATCTTTAAAGTTGATTATCTCGAATAGTACGGGATAGAGGGGTCTCAAATTATGCACCCATTTAGAGCCCCCCTGAGGCTAGATTTGTGCAAAATTTCAATTGAAAATAAGCAAAATTGAATGAGAATTTCATAAGTGTTTGAAAATCTTTAAAGTTGATTATCTCGAACAGTACGGGATAGAGGGGTCTCAAATTATGCACCCATTTAGAGCCCACCTGAGGCTAGATTTGTGCAAAATTTCAATTGAAAATAAGCAAAATTGAATGAGAATTTCATAAGTGTTTGAAAATCTTTAAAGTTGATTATCTCGAACAGTACGGGATAGAGGGGTCTCAAACTATGCACCCATTTAGAGCCCCCCTGAGGCTAGATTTGTGCAAAATTTCAATTGAAAATAAGCAAAATTGAATGAGAATTTCATAAGTGTTTGAAAATCTTTAAAGTTGATTATCGAATAGTACGGGATAGAGGGGTCAAATTATGCACCCATTTAGAGCCCCCCTGAGGCTAGATTTGTGCAAAATTTCAATTGAAAATAAGCAAAATTGAATGAGAATTTCATAAGTGTTTGAAAATCTTTAAAGTTGATTATCTCGAATAGTACGGGATAGAGGGGTCTCAAATTATGCACCCATTTAGAGCCCCGCTGAGGCTAGATTTGTGCAAATTTTCAATTGAAAATAAGCAAAATTGAATGAGAATTTCATAAGTGTTTGAAAATCTTTAAAGTTGATTATCTCGAACAGTACGGGATAGAGGGGTCTCAAACTATGCACCCATTTAGAGCCCCCCTGAGGCTAGATTTGTGGAAAATTTCAATTGAAAATAAGCAAAATTAAATGAGAATTTCATAAGTGTTTGAAAATTTTTAAAGTTGATTATCTCGAATAGTACGGGATAGAGGGGTCTCAAATTATGCACCCATTTAGAGCCCCCCTGAGGCTAGATTTGTGCAAAATTTCAATTGAAAATAAGCAAAATTGAATGAGAATTTCATAAGTGTTTGAAAATCTTTAAAGTTGATTATCTCGAATAGTACGGGATAGAGGGGTCTCAAATTATGCACCCATTTAGAGCCCACCTGAGGCTAGATTTGTGCAAAATTTCAATTGAAAATAAGCAAAATTGAATGAGAATTTCATAAGTGTTTGAAAATCTTTAAAGTTGATTATCTCGAACAGTACGGGATAGAGGGGTCTCAAACTATGCACCCATTTAGAGCCCCCCTGAGGCTAGATTTGTGCAAAATTTCAATTGAAAATAAGCAAAATTAAATGAGAATTTCATAAGTGTTTGAAAATTTTTAAAGTTGATTATCTCGAATAGTACGGGATAGAGGGGTCTGAAATTATGCACCCATTTAGAGCCCCCCTGAGGCTAGATTTGTGCAAAATTTCAATTGAAAATAAGCAAAATTAAATGAAAATTTCATAAGTGTTTGAAAATCTTTAAAGTTGATTATCTCGAAAAGTACGGGATAGAGGGGTCTCAAATTATGCACCCATTTAGAGCCCCCCTGAGGCTAGATTTGTGCAAAATTTCAATTGAAAATAAGCAAAATTGAATGAGAATTTCATAAGTGTTTGAAAATCTTTAAAGTTGATTATCTCGAACAGTACGGGATAGAGGGGTCTCAAACTATGCACCCATTTAGAGCCCCCCTGAGGCTAGATTTGTGAAAAATTTCAATTGAAAATAAGCAAAATTAAATGAGAATTTCATAAGTGTTTGAAAATTTTTAAAGTTGATTATCTCGAATAGTACGGGATAGAGGGGTCTGAAATTATGCACCCATTTAGAGCCCCCCTGAGGCTAGATTTGTGCAAAATTTCAATTGAAAATAAGCAAAATTGAATGAGAATTTCATAAGTGTTTGAAAATCTTTAAAGTTGATTATCTCGAACAGTACGGGATAGAGGGGTCTCAAACTATGCACCCATTTAGAGCCCCCCTGAGGCTAGATTTGTGCAAAATTTCAATTGAAAATAAGCAAAATTAAATGAGAATTTCATAAGTGTTTGAAAATTTTTAAAGTTGATTATCTCGAATAGTACGGGATAGAGGGGTCTCAAATTATGCACCCATTTAGAGCCCCCCTGAGGCTAGATTTGTGCAAAATTTCAATTGAAAATAAGCAAAATTGAATGAGAATTTCATAAGTGTTTGAAAATCTTTAAAGTTGATTATCTCGAATAGTACGGGATAGAGGGGTCTCAAATTATGCACCCATTTAGAGCCCCCCTGAGGCTAGATTTGTGCAAAATTTCAATTGAAAATAAGCAAAATTGAATGAGAATTTCATAAGTGTTTGAAAATTTTTAAAGTTGATTATCTCGAATAGTACGGGA
Source organism: Phlebotomus papatasi (assembly GCF_024763615.1). Lineage (NCBI taxonomy): Eukaryota > Metazoa > Arthropoda > Insecta > Diptera > Psychodidae > Phlebotomus > Phlebotomus papatasi. Next base: position 24,422 of record NW_026604448.1, read on the forward strand.
TAGAGGGGTCTCCAATTATGCACCCATATAGAGCCCCCCTGAAGCTAGATATGTGCAAAATTTCAATTGAAAATAAGCAAAATTGAATGAGAATTTCATAAGTGTTTGAAAATCTTTAAAGTTGATTATCTCGAATAATACGGGATAGAGGGGTCTCAAATTATGCACCCATTTAGAGCCCCCCTGAGGCTAGATTTGTGCAAAATTTCAATTGAAAATAAGCAAAATTAAATGAGAATTTCATAAGTGTTTGAAAATCTTTAAAGTTGATTATCTCTTAAAGTACGGGATAGAGGGGTCTCAAATTATGCACCCATTTAGAGCCCCCCTGAGGCTAGATTTGTGCAAATTTCAATTGAAAATAAGCAAAATTGAATGAGAATTTCATAAGTGTTTGAAAATCTTTAAAGTTGATTATCTCGAATAGTACGGGATAGAGGGGTCTCAAATTATGCACCCATTTAGAGCCCCCCTGAGGCTAGATTTGTGCAAAATTTCAATTGAAAATAAGCAAAATTGAATGAGAATTTCATAAATGTTTGAAAATCTTTAAAGTTGATTATCTCGAATAGTACGGGATAGAGGGGTCTCAAATTATGCACCCATTTAGAGCCCCCCTGAGGCTAGATTTGTGCAAAATTTCAATTGAAAATAAGCAAAATTGAATGAGAATTTCATAAGTGTTTGAAAATCTTTAAAGTTGATTATCTCGAACAGTACGGGATAGAGGGGTCTCAAACTATGCACCCATTTAGAGCCCCCCTGAGGCTAGATTTGTGAAAAATTTCAATTGAAAATAAGCAAAATTAAATGAGAATTTCATAAGTGTTTGAAAATTTTTAAAGTTGATTATCTCGAATAGTACGGGATAGAGGGGTCTCAAATTATGCACCCATTTAGAGCCCCCCTGAGGCTAGATTTGTGCAAAATTTCAATTGAAAATAAGCAAAATTGAATGAGAATTTCATAAGTGTTTGAAAATCTTTAAAGTTGATTATCTCGAACAGTACGGGATAGAGGGGTCTCAAATTATGCACCCATTTAGAGCCCCCCTGAGGCTAGATTTGTGCAAATTTTCAATTGAAAATAAGCAAAATTGAATGAGAATTTCATAAGTGTTTGAAAATCTTTAAAGTTGATTATCTCGAACAGTACGGGATAGAGGGGACTCAAACTATGCACCCATTTAGAGCCCCCATGAGGCTAGATTTGTGCAAAATTTCAATTGAAAATAAGCAAAATTGAATGAGAATTTCATAAGTGTTTGAAAATCTTTAAAGTTGATTATCTCGAATAGTACGGGATAGAGGGGTCTCAAATTATGCACCCATTTAGAGCCCACCTGAGGCTAGATTTGTGCAAAATTTCAATTGAAAATAAGCAAAATTGAATGAGAATTTCATAAGTGTTTGAAAATCTTTAAAGTTGATTATCTCGAACAGTACGGGATAGAGGGGTCTCAAACTATGCACCCATTTAGAGCCCCCCTGAGGCTAGATTTGTGCAAAATTTCAATTGAAAATAAGCAAAATTAAATGAGAATTTCATAAGTGTTTGAAAATTTTTAAAGTTGATTATCTCGAATAGTACGGGATAGAGGGGAAATTATGCACCCATTTAGAGCCCCCCTGAGGCTAGATTTGTGCAAAATTTCAATTGAAAATAAGCAAAATTAAATGAAAATTTCATAAGTGTTTGAAAATCTTTAAAGTTGATTATCTCGAAAAGTACGGGATAGAGGGGTCTCAAATTATGCACCCATTTAGAGCCCCCCTGAGGCTAGATTTGTGCAAAATTTCAATTGAAAATAAGCAAAATTGAATGAGAATTTCATAAGTGTTTGAAAATCTTTAAAGTTGATTATCTCGAACAGTACGGGATAGAGGGGTCTCAAACTATGCACCCATTTAGAGCCCCCCTGAGGCTAGATTTGTGAAAAATTTCAATTGAAAATAAGCAAAATTAAATGAGAATTTCATAAGTGTTTGAAAATTTTTAAAGTTGATTATCTCGAATAGTACGGGATAGAGGGGTCTCAAATTATGCACCCATTTAGAGCCCCCCTGAGGCTAGATTTGTGCAAAATTTCAATTGAAAATAAGCAAAATTGAATGAGAATTTCATAAGTGTTTGAAAATCTTTAAAGTTGATTATCTCGAACAGTACGGGATAGAGGGGTCTCAAATTATGCACCCATTTAGAGCCCCCCTGAGGCTAGATTTGTGCAAATTTTCAATTGAAAATAAGCAAAATTGAATGAGAATTTCATAAGTGTTTGAAAATCTTTAAAGTTGATTATCTCGAACAGTACGGGATAGAGGGGACTCAAACTATGCACCCATTTAGAGCCCCCATGAGGCTAGATTTGTGCAAAATTTCAATTGAAAATAAGCAAAATTGAATGAGAATTTCATAAGTGTTTGAAAATCTTTAAAGTTGATTATCTCGAATAGTACGGGATAGAGGGGTCTCAAATTATGCACCCATTTAGAGCCCACCTGAGGCTAGATTTGTGCAAAATTTCAATTGAAAATAAGCAAAATTGAATGAGAATTTCATAAGTGTTTGAAAATTTTTAAAGTTGATTATCTCGAACAGTACGGGATAGAGGGGTCTCAAACTATGCACCCATTTAGAGCCCCCCTGAGGCTAGATTTGTGCAAAATTTCAATTGAAAATAAGCAAAATTGAATGAGAATTTCATAAGTGTTTGAAAATTTTTAAAGTTGATTATCTCGAATAGTACGGGATAGAGGGGTCTCAAATTATGCACCCATTTAGAGCCCCCCTGAGGCTAGATTTGTGCAAAATTTCAATTGAAAATAAGCAAAATTTCAATTGAAAATAAGCAAAATTAAATGAGAATTTCATAAGTGTTTGAAAATCTTTAAAGTTGATTATCTCGAAAAGTACGGGATAGAGGGGTCTCAAATTATGCACCCATTTAGAGCCCCCCTGAGGCTAGATTTGTGCAAAATTTCAATTGAAAATAAGCAAAATTGAATGAGAATTTCATAAGTGTTTGAAAATCTTTAAAGTTGATTATCTCGAACACTACGGGATAGAGGGGTCTCAAACTATGCACCCATTTTGAGCCCCCTGAGGCTAGATTTGTGCAAAATTTCAATTGAAAATAAGCAAAATTGAATGAGAATTTCATAAGTGTTTGAAAATCTTTAAAGTTGATTATCTCGAATAGTACGGGATAGAGGGGTCTCAAATTATGCACCCATTTAGAGCCCCCCTGAGGCTAGATTTGTGCAAAATTTCAATTGAAAATAAGCAAAATTGAATGAGAATTTCATAAGTGTTTGAAAATCTTTAAAGTTGATTATCTCGAATAGTACGGAATAGAGGGGTCTCAAATTATGCACCCATTTAGAGCCCCGCTGAGGCTAGATTTGTGCAAATTTTCAATTGAAAATAAGCAAAATTGAATGAGAATTTCATAAGTGTTTGAAAATCTTTAAAGTTGATTATCTCGAACAGTACGGGATAGAGGGGTCTCAAACTATGCACCCATTTAGAGCCCCCCTGAGGCTAGATTTGTGGAAAATTTCAATTGAAAATAAGCAAAATTAAATGAGAATTTCATAAGTGTTTGAAAATTTTTAAAGTTGATTATCTCGAATAGTACGGGATAGAGGGGTCTCAAATTATGCACCCATTTAGAGCCCCCCTGAGGCTAGATTTGTGCAAAATTTCAATTGAAAATAAGCAAAATTGAATGAGAATTTCATAAGTGTTTGAAAATCTTTAAAGTTGATTATCTCGAATAGTACGGGATAGAGGGGTCTCAAATTATGCACCCATTTAGAGCCCCGCTGAGGCTAGATTTGTGCAAATTTTCAATTGAAAATAAGCAAAATTGAATGAGAATTTCATAAGTGTTTGAAAATCTTTAAAGTTGATTATCTCGAACAGTACGGGATAGAGGGGTCTCAAACTATGCACCCATTTAGAGCCCCCCTGAGGCTAGATTTGTGCAAAATTTCAATTGAAAATAAGCAAAATTAAATGAGAATTTCATAAGTGTTTGAAAATTTTTAAAGTTGATTATCTCGAATAGTACGGGATAGAGGGGTCTCAAATTATGCACCCATATAGAGCCCCCCTGAAGCTAGATTTGTGCAACATTTCAATTGAAAATAAGCAAAATTGAATGAGAATTTAATAAGTGTTTGAAAATCTTTAAAGTTGATTATCTCGAATAGTACGGGATAGAGGGGTCTCAAATTATGCACCCATTTAGAGCCCCCCTGAGGCTAGATTTGTGCAAAATTTCAATTGAAAATAAGCAAAATTGAATGAGAATTTCATAAGTGTTTGAAAATCTTTAAAGTTGATTATCTCGAATAGTACGGGATAGAGGGGTCTCAAATTATGCACCCATTTAGAGCAAAATTTCCCCCCGAATAGTACGGGATTGAGGCTAGATTTGTGCAAAATTTCAATTGAAAATAAGCAAAATTGAATGAGAATTTCATAAGTGTTTGAAAATATTTAAAGTTGATTATCTCGAATAGTACGGGATAGAGGGGTCTCAAATTATGCACCCATTTATAGCCCCCCTGAGGCTAGATTTGTGCAAAATTTCAATTGAAAATAAGCAAAATTGAATGAGAATTTCATAAGTGTTTGAAAATCTTTAAAGTTGATTATCTCGAATAGTACGGGATAGAGGGGTCTCAAATTATGCACCCATTTAGAGCCCCCCTGAGGCTAGATTTGTGCAAAATTTCAATTGAAAATAAGCAAAATTGAATGAGAATTTCATAAGTGTTTGAAAATCTTTAAAGTTGATTATCTCGAACAGTACGGGATAGAGGGGTCTCAAATTATGCACCCATTTAGAGCCCACCTGAGGCTAGATTTGTGCAAAATTTCAATTGAAAATAAGCAAAATTGAATGAGAATTTCATAAGTGTTTGAAAATTTTTAAAGTTGATTATCTCGAACAGTACGGGATAGAGGGGTCTCAAACTATGCACCCATTTAGAGCCCCCCTGAGGCTAGATTTGTGCAAAATTTCAATTGAAAATAAGCAAAATTGAATGAGAATTTCATAAGTGTTTGAAAATCTTTAAAGTTGATTATCTCGAATAGTACGGGATAGAGGGGTCTCAAATTATGCACCCATTTAGAGCCCCCCTGAGGCTAGATTTGTGCAAAATTTCAATTGAAAATAAGCAAAATTGAATGAGAATTTCATAAGTGTTTGAAAATCTTTAAAGTTGATTATCTCGAATAGTACGGGATGTCTCAAATTATGCACCCATTTAGAGCCCCCCTGAGGCTAGATTTGTGCAAAATTTCAATTGAAAATAAGCAAAATTGAATGAGAATTTCATAAGTGTTTGAAAATCTTTAAAGTTGATTATCTCGAACAGTACGGGATAGAGGGGTCTGAAATTATGCACCCATTTAGAGCCCCCCTGAGGCTAGATTTGTGCAAAATTTCAATTGAAAATAAGCAAAATTAAATGAAAATTTCATAAGTGTTTGAAAATCTTTAAAGTTGATTATCTCGAAAAGTACGGGATAGAGGGGTCTCAAATTATGCACCCATTTAGAGCCCCCCTGAGGCTAGATTTGTGCAAAATTTCAATTGAAAATAAGCAAAATTGAATGAGAATTTCATAAGTGTTTGAAAATCTTTAAAGTTGATTATCTCGAATAGTACGGGATAGAGGGGTCTCAAATTATGCACCCATTTAGAGCCCCCCTGAGGCTAGATTTGTGCAAAATTTCAATTGAAAATAAGCAAAATTGAATGAGAATTTCATAAGTGTTTGAAAATCTTTAAAGTTGATTATCTCGAATAGTACGGGATAGAGGGGTCTCAAATTATGCACCCATTTAGAGCCCCGCTGAGGCTAGATTTGTGCAAATTTTCAATTGAAAATAAGCAAAATTGAATGAGAATTTCATAAGTGTTTGAAAATCTTTAAAGTTGATTATCTCGAACAGTACGGGATAGAGGGGTCTCAAACTATGCACCCATTTAGAGCCCCCCTGAGGCTAGATTTGTGGAAAATTTCAATTGAAAATAAGCAAAATTAAATGAGAATTTCATAAGTGTTTGAAAATTTTTAAAGTTGATTATCTCGAATAGTACGGGATAGAGGGGTCTCAAATTATGCACCCATTTAGAGCCCCCCTGAGGCTAGATTTGTGCAAAATTTCAATTGAAAATAAGCAAAATTGAATGAGAATTTCATAAGTGTTTGAAAATCTTTAAAGTTGATTATCTCGAATAGTACGGGATAGAGGGGTCTCAAATTATGCACCCATTTAGAGCCCCCCTGAGGCTAGATTTGTGCAAAATTTCAATTGAAAATAAGCAAAATTGAATGAGAATTTCATAAGTGTTTGAAAATCTTTAAAGTTGATTATCTCGAATAGTACGGGATAGAGGGGTCTCAAATTATGCACCCATTTAGAGCCCCCCTGAGGCTAGATTTGTGCAAAATTTCAATTGAAAATAAGCAAAATTGAATGAGAATTTCATAAGTGTTTGAAAATCTTTAAAGTTGATTATCTCGAACAGTACGGGATAGAGGGGTCTCAAATTATGCACCCATTTAGAGCCCACCTGAGGCTAGATTTGTGCAAAATTTCAATTGAAAATAAGCAAAATTGAATGAGAATTTCATAAGTGTTTGAAAATCTTTAAAGTTGATTATCTCGAACAGTACGGGATAGAGGGGTCTCAAACTATGCACCCATTTAGAGCCCCCCTGAGGCTAGATTTGTGCAAAATTTCAATTGAAAATAAGCAAAATTGAATGAGAATTTCATAAGTGTTTGAAAATCTTTAAAGTTGATTATCTCGAATAGTACGGGATAGAGGGGTCTCAAATTATGCACCCATTTAGAGCCCCCCTGAGGCTAGATTTGTGCAAAATTTCAATTGAAAATAAGCAAAATTGAATGAGAATTTCATAAGTGTTTGAAAATCTTTAAAGTTGATTATCTCGAATAGTACGGGATAGAGGGGTCTCAAATTATGCACCCATTTAGAGCCCCGCTGAGGCTAGATTTGTGCAAATTTTCAATTGAAAATAAGCAAAATTGAATGAGAATTTCATAAGTGTTTGAAAATCTTTAAAGTTGATTATCTCGAACAGTACGGGATAGAGGGGTCTCAAACTATGCACCCATTTAGAGCCCCCCTGAGGCTAGATTTGTGGAAAATTTCAATTGAAAATAAGCAAAATTAAATGAGAATTTCATAAGTGTTTGAAAATTTTTAAAGTTGATTATCTCGAATAGTACGGGATAGAGGGGTCTCAAATTATGCACCCATTTAGAGCCCCCCTGAGGCTAGATTTGTGCAAAATTTCAATTGAAAATAAGCAAAATTGAATGAGAATTTCATAAGTGTTTGAAAATCTTTAAAGTTGATTATCTCGAATAGTACGGGATAGAGGGGTCTCAAATTATGCACCCATTTAGAGCCCCGCTGAGGCTAGATTTGTGCAAATTTTCAATTGAAAATAAGCAAAATTGAATGAGAATTTCATAAGTGTTTGAAAATCTTTAAAGTTGATTATCTCGAACAGTACGGGATAGAGGGGTCTCAAACTATGCACCCATTTAGAGCCCCCCTGAGGCTAGATTTGTGCAAAATTTCAATTGAAAATAAGCAAAATTAAATGAGAATTTCATAAGTGTTTGAAAATTTTTAAAGTTGATTATCTCGAATAGTACGGGATAGAGGGGTCTCAAATTATGCACCCATATAGAGCCCCCCTGAAGCTAGATTTGTGCAACATTTCAATTGAAAATAAGCAAAATTGAATGAGAATTTAATAAGTGTTTGAAAATCTTTAAAGTTGATTATCTCGAATAGTACGGGATAGAGGGGTCTCAAATTATGCACCCATTTAGAGCCCCCCTGAGGCTAGATTTGTGCAAAATTTCAATTGAAAATAAGCAAAATTGAATGAGAATTTCTGAAGCTAGATTTGTGCAACATTTCAATTGAAAATAAGCAAAATTGAATGAGAATTTAATAAGTGTTTGAAAATCTTTAAAGTTGATCTCGAATAGTACGGGATAGAGGGGTCTCAAATTATGCACCCATTTAGAGCCCCCCTGAGGCTAGATTTGTGCAAAATTTCAATTGAAAATAAGCAAAATTGAATGAGAATTTCATAAGTGTTTGAAAATCTTTAAAGTTGATTATCTCGAATAGTACGGGATAGAGGGGTCTCAAATTATGCACCCATTTAGAGCCCCCCTTGAGGCTAGATTTGTGCAAAATTTCAATTGAAAATAAGCAAAATTGAATGAGAGTTTCATAAGTGTTTGAAAATATTTAAAGTTGATTATCTCGAATAGTACGGGATAGAGGGGTCTCAAATTATGCACCCATTTATAGCCCCCCTGAGGCTAGATTTGTGCAAAATTTCAATTGAAAATAAGCAAAATTGAATGAGAATTTCATAAGTGTTTGAAAATCTTTAAAGTTGATTATCTCGAATAGTACGGGATAGAGGGGTCTCAAATTATGCACCCATTTAGAGCCCCCCTGAGGCTAGATTTGTGCAAAATTTCAATTGAAAATAAGCAAAATTGAATGAGAATTTCATAAGTGTTTGAAAATCTTTAAAGTTGATTATCTCGAACAGTACGGGATAGAGGGGTCTCAAATTATGCACCCATTTAGAGCCCACCTGAGGCTAGATTTGTGCAAAATTTCAATTGAAAATAAGCAAAATTGAATGAGAATTTCATAAGTGTTTGAAAATTTTTAAAGTTGATTATCTCGAACAGTACGGGATAGAGGGGTCTCAAACTATGCACCCATTTAGAGCCCCCCTGAGGCTAGATTTGTGCAAAATTTCAATTGAAAATAAGCAAAATTGAATGAGAATTTCATAAGTGTTTGAAAATTTTTAAAGTTGATTATCTCGAACAGTACGGGATAGAGGGGTCTCAAACTATGCACCCATTTAGAGCCCCCCTGAGGCTAGATTTGTGCAAAATTTCAATTGAAAATAAGCAAAATTAAATGAGAATTTCATAAGTGTTTGAAAATTTTTAAAGTTGATTATCTCGAATAGTACGGGATAGAGGGGTCTGAAATTATGCACCCATTTAGAGCCCCCCTGAGGCTAGATTTGTGCAAAATTTCAATTGAAAATAAGCAAAATTAAATGAAAATTTCATAAGTGTTTGAAAATCTTTAAAGTTGATTATCTCGAAAAGTACGGGATAGAGGGGTCTCAAATTATGCACCCATTTAGAGCCCCCCTGAGGCTAGATTTGTGCAAAATTTCAATTGAAAATAAGCAAAATTGAATGAGAATTTCATAAGTGTTTGAAAATCTTTAAAGTTGATTATCTCGAACAGTACGGGATAGAGGGGTCTCAAACTATGCACCCATTTAGAGCCACTCTGAGGCTAGATTTGTGCAAAATTTCAATTGAAAATAAGCAAAATTAAATGAGAATTTCATAAGTGTTTGAAAATTTTTAAAGTTGATTATCTCGAATAGTACGGGATAGAGGGGTCTCAAATTATGCACCCATTTAGAGCCCCCCTGAGGCTAGATTTGTGCAAAATTTCAATTGAAAATAAGCAAAATTGAATGAGAATTTCATAAGTGTTTGAAAATCTTTAAAGTTGATTATCTCGAACAGTACGGGATAGAGGGGTCTCAAACTATGCACCCATTTAGAGCCCCCCTGAGGCTAGATTTGTGCAAAATTTCAATTGAAAATAAGCAAAATTAAATGAGAATTTCATAAGTGTTTGAAAATTTTTAAAGTTGATTATCTCGAATAGTACGGGATAGAGGGGTCTCCAATTATGCACCCATATAGAGCCCCCCTGAAGCTAGATATGTGCAAAATTTCAATTGAAAATAAGCAAAATTGAATGAGAATTTCATAAGTTTTTGAAAATCTTTAAAGTTGATTATCTCGAATAATACGGGATAGAGGGGTCTCAAATTATGCACCCATTTAGAGCCCCCCTGAGGCTAGATTTGTGCAAAATTTCAATTGAAAATAAGCAAAATTAAATGAGAATTTCATAAGTGTTTGAAAATCTTTAAAGTTGATTATCTCTTAAAGTACAGGATAGAGGGGTCTCAAATTATGCACCCATTTAGAGCCCCCCTGAGGCTAGATTTGTGCAAATTTCAATTGAAAATAAGCAAAATTGAATGAGAATTTCATAAGTGTTTGAAAATCTTTAAAGTTGATTATCTCGAATAGTACGGGATAGAGGGGTCCCAAATTATGCACCCATTTAGAGCCCCCCTGAGGCTAGATTTGTGCAAAATTTCAATTGAAAATAAGCAAAATTGAATGAGAATTTCATAAGTGTTTGAAAATCTTTAAAGTTGATTATCTCGAATAGTACGGGATAGAGGGGTCTCAAATTATGCACCCATTTAGAGCCCCCCTGAGGCTAGATTTGTGCAAAATTTCAATTGAAAATAAGCAAAATTTCAATTGAAAATAAGCAAAATTAAATGAGAATTTCATAAGTGTTTGAAAATCTTTAAAGTTGATTATCTCGAAAAGTACGGGATAGAGGGGTCTCAAATTATGCACCCATTTAGAGCCCCCCTGAGGCTAGATTTGTGCAAAATTTCAATTGAAAATAAGCAAAATTGAATGAGAATTTCATAAGTGTTTGAAAATCTTTAAAGTTGATTATCATAAGTGTTTGAAAATCTTTAAAGTTGATTATCTCGAATAGTACGGGATAGAGGGGAAATTATAAGCAAAATTTCAATTGAAAATAAGCAAAATTAAATGAGAATTTCATAAGTGTTTGAAAATCTTTAAAGTTGATTATCTCGAAAAGTACGGGATAGAGGGGTCTCAAATTATGCACCCATTTAGAGCCCCCCTGAGGCTATTTGTGCAAAATTTCGGGATAGAGGGGTCTCAAACTATGCACCCATTTTGAGCCCCCTGAGGCTAGATTTGTGCAAAATTTCAATTGAAAATAAGCAAAATTGAATGAGAATTTCATAAGTGTTTGAAAATCTTTAAAGTTGATTATCTCGAATAGTACGGGATAGAGGGGTCTCAAATTATGCACCCATTTAGAGCCCCCCTGAGGCTAGATTTGTGCAAAATTTCAATTGAAAATAAGCAAAATTGAATGAGAATTTCATAAGTGTTTGAAAATCTTTAAAGTTGATTATCTCGAATAGTACGGGATAGAGGGGTCTCAAATTATGCACCCATTTAGAGCCCCCCTGAGGCTAGATTTGTGCAAAATTTCAATTGAAAATAAGCAAAATTGAATGAGAATTTCATAAGTGTTTGAAAATCTTTAAAGTTGATTATCTCGAATAGTACGGGATAGAGGGGTCTCAAATTATGCACCCATTTAGAGCCCCCCTGAGGCTAGATTTGTGCAAATTTTCAATTGAAAATAAGCAAAATTGAATGAGAATTTCATAAGTGTTTGAAAATCTTTAAAGTTGATTATCTCGAACAGTACGGGATAGAGGGGTCTCAAACTATGCACCCATTTAGAGCCCCCCTGAGGCTAGATTTGTGCAAAATTTCAATTGAAAATAAGCAAAATTGAATGAGAATTTCATAAGTGTTTGAAAATCTTTAAAGTTGATTATCTCGAATAGTACGGGATAGAGGGGTCTCAAATTATGCACCCATTTAGAGCCCCCCTGAGGCTAGATTTGTGCAAAATTTCAATTGAAAATAAGCAAAATTGAATGAGAATT